>NC_081411.1:207684743-207699743 GCF_030272615.1 Cryptomeria japonica
GCTTCCACCTTGTCTGTGCATCGAGATTTTGCATACATGATTTCTTCTACACTAAGAGAATATGTTCACTCAACAACCACAGGTCTAACCAACATCATAATAATGTGTAAGGTTTCCTGCAAATAGCCACCACATGTCAACCATGATCAAACACATTATGAAATGCATATTCTTTGAGGCATTTTTTCAAAGAGTTCATGTGCGTTCTTCATCCTTTGTATACCATGGCTCACATGTCTACGAGAGAATTTCTAACCATAACATCTGACTGAAACCCCCACCACTATGCTTTGATAGATGTCCATACATTTTTTTGAAGCTTTCATTTTTGTGCAGGCAGGGAGAAAGTGTCCAAGCTATGATTGTGGAATGCAACTTTACACCCGCAAATTGCATTTGTTTGAGAATTTCTAAAGCTTTTTCAACAAATCCATTGTTTATAAATCTTGAAATCACAGTGTACCATGAGACGACATCGCTTTGAAGTATTCTATCAAATATTCCGCCTAACATGTTTTATTCTTCCAAATTTTGACCAGGGCAATTATATTTGTTTAAAGTGACTAAAGTCTTTTCAATAAAATCCATCTTTTGCCAATACTACAACCACTACTTTTGATGAAATTTCATTGTCAACCTACATTTAGTTCTGATAATCTTAAGAGGACCCAAGAGTGCATCATCAATTTACGGATTTGAAGAGCTTTCTTATAAAATCCGTCTAGTAGATATTCCACAATCTCTTCATTTTAGTCCATTAGATGACATGAATTTGAGGCATTTTATCAATCATTTCAAGTTCTTTGCATGTGCATTTCTGAGCTATTATATTTGACAAGAATCTGCATATCAATGTATATTTGATGGATGTTCATGACCTCTTCCAAAGCTTCAAATTTCAGTGCAGGCGGGAAGGAGGATGTCGATAACCATTATAGGGTTGCCTTTGCACTTGGCTAGTGTATGTGCCTAATAGTTTCTGAAACCTTAGCTGTGATTTTGCACATAATGCTTCAATAAAGTAGTTATCAATAAGCAGTTATTATAACTACCTCCTCTTTGGCCTTTGAAATCAAATGAGAAACTCCCTTTCTCGATGATTTGTGAAAATTGGCCAACTTGTCAACTTAGCCAAACCACTGATAGTTATTTCTTCATCGGTCTTGATTCTATCGGTAACTTGTGAGCCTTGAGGAAAACAATGACTTTTATTAACTTGAAATTCTTTAAGATATTCATCGGCAAATTGGTAACTTAGGTCACTTGTCCAAATTGTTGGTGGACAAAATAACCAATTCTTGCACCATTGAGAAGACAATTGGCCAACGATTCAACTTCTTTTGCCAATGCAACTGGTGAAATGAAGATCAATTGGCAAGTTCTGAATGGCTATAAAGTGTTGACAAGACATTATTTTCATTTCTCCATTGGCCTTTATCATTGGCAATTTTCTCACCATCTATTTCTTCTCCCTTCTCACAAAAAGCTTTTATGTTTTGAACACATATAATTATTTATGTTTTCCTAATAAAATGTGGTCATTAATTCAACATTAGCAAAAGTGAGAAAGAAAGTTTGTAAGTGAAGTCATCAACTATTAGTCTTCGACCAATATGAGAAGATTATAGAATTCATTTTATCAATGCTTTTGTACCATTATAGTTGGTTTCCTTGGAGATTTTTTTCTTGATAGACCCATTGATTTGAAAATAGAGAACAACACGTTACTTTCAAGTGAGACAGTAGTTGGCCGTGAGAGTTATTATTTTGAAGAGTTTGACGTGAAAAATTAAATTTTTACTTGTTTGAAAATGAGGCTAACAGTTGGCTCTGAGTGGGGACAAGGACTACAAAGGATGCAGAATGAATCCAAGATCTCTTCACTAATAAGTGCATTATTAATTGGGAAACAAAGTCACAAAAAGAGGAGACAACACAAGAGACTTATTGGAGAGACCAAGGACAAACCAAAAATAGAACCAACACAACAAAAAATTCTGACTAGATATGTACATGGTAGGGAGATCCTACCTCAAATTTCTCTAGGATTGTCATGCAAAACCATTCACGGTCTAAGAGAAATAGGAACCTTGTGACCCCTGTAAGATACTTAATTTGAGTAGGTTAACATGTATAAGATGAGAAATATATTTTACCAACGAACCAAACAACCATATCTCATCATAAATCTTCAGACTCTCTTGAGTCAAATTGGTACCACCTTAAACATTATTGGAAACTTTTGGAATATTTTCAAGCATGCCAATATGCTTTATCTAAAAATCCTTCTGGTGATTTGAATTGGAATGATTCAAGTGATGAATTGGACAACCTTCACATAGTTTATGATGTGAAGAAACCTGAGTAGACACAAACATTGAATCATGTTGTTGAATATCAACTTGAGAATCATCTGTAGAAATGCACTCATCAACAAATAAAGGATTGAAGTAGACACCTTGACCACACAAGGAATCATTGTCAAAGTCTTTCAAGCACCAACTTGGGATACAATCATCACGAGAGTTAAATTTAGTGAACGCCCTCGTTATATCATCCACTACATTATTTCTTGCTTCACTATTGGCACAATTCACAAAATTGTTCTCTAATATAGTGTTGTCTTCTTTATCTCAAGTTTCAAAAAGAGGATTTCTTTGAACCTTGAATACTCCATCATGCATAGATTCCACTTCCACGAAGGTTGATATATCTATGTAGTTTTCATTTTCAACTTTCTTATCAATATCCATATAGTATTCTATATTCTTCTAACTCACTAATTCTTCTATATGAAACTCTTCATGAAATCTGAAAGTTTCATACTTGGAATGCATGTATGATAAAGAGTGGATTCTTGATGATTCATCTTCTTTCACTTGGGGCTGATTTGGAAGTTCATCAATATCTTCAAAAGTAAAGGTCTCCAATTCTAAAGAAAAAGAAGACATCTATAAAGTTTCACTTGTAGTTGCCTCTCCATTGGTCATCATAATGAAAGGTTGCTCAAAAGTAACTGAAACTTTGACATTATCAATGCTACCATCATCTCCATCGATTGGTGATGGAATAATAGGAATGTCTTCTTCACAAAGAAAGGCATCATCTAAAGCATTGAGAAACCAACTAGGAATAAAGACTACCTGAGGTTCATCTTTATGCATCTCTTCCTCACAATTATTTTCATTCTTGGGATGCACACATGTCTGGAAAGCATTTGATAGATTTTCTTCAAACTCCTTATTTTTAGATTGATGAAAGACATCTTCTTTGTTGTGGTAACCTTCATAATGCTCATGGCATCCATGGATGCGATCTTCTTTTTCTTCCTCACTCACTTCATCTTGAACTTTCTTTTGACATGTATCCTTGTGAACCGATATGGTTTCATCTTCCTCAACACATGCATAATGTGATGGATCTTTTCCAAAACTTGGATCACAAGACACCTCATCAGTAATTTGCACATCTTCAAGAAAATATTTTTCTCCCTCCTCTTTTTGTTCAATCATTTGCAATTTTTGAAGCAACAAAGGATGTACTTTGTTAGGATCAAGTTTCCTATTATCATAGAAGCTTTTCAAAAATTGAACTTATTCAGCATCATTAAGATATTGATTTATTTGAGCTGCAAGTGAAACAGAAGGATCTTTTTCTTCATCATTGTTGTTGTTTACATTTGGTTCAAGTGAATGATCATAAGAAAGAAACAATTTTACCCTTCATTATTTCTCTTCAATTACTTGCAAAGATTTGAGTAGAGAAGGATGAATTTTATTAGGATCATTTCTTTCCACTATAGAAATTCTTCAAGAAGTTAACTTGTTTAGGATCATCAAGAATTTAATTTTGTTGAGCAACTGGTATAGGAGAAAGATCACTTTTATCTTCATCTCTCTTGATTGTTGTTTATTTGAGTAAATGATCATAAGAAAGAAAACCAATCTCTTTTCCATGCTTTTCTTCCATCTTTTGCAATACTTGACACCATAAAAGTTCTTTAAGAAGTAAACTGCATGCCACCATAAAAGTTCTTCAAGAATTCAACTTGTAGGGGCTCATTAGGAACTTGATTCTTTTGATATAAATAGTCTTCATCATCACTTTCACTATCACTTTCCAACTTTCCTTTGTACCAAACCATTCTTCTGAATTTGATCTTTCAAACAGAGTCACCAACCTTCATTCAGAAAAAGGTAACTTAAAATTTTTGAGGAACAAAACACACTAGTATTTCACTCTCGAGCAGAATCACCAAAAATATGTTGGTAAACACATTTGTTTCTTTAAGTAATCTTCTTGAAGAACTCTGTTTCACCCTATGATCAGCAACAAAATGTTCACAACAGTTGAAGGATTGTGGAACAATAGCAATTCCTCTTTGAATTTGAGAGGGGCATCTCCCTCGTATGATGGGGGTATATGGATTTTCTAAGATTTAAAGAACAACATGTATTAAAAACTGGTAAAGAAATAAGATATAAACTTACAAATTTTAAATTCTACACATCCAAGTTAAGATACCAAAACTTGAAATGATAATATTCGTCACATGCAATGTTAAAGGATAGAAAATGGTTAACATTGATAAGACATAATAATATTAACAATAACACTTGAGATTAATTAAACACACATCCAAAACATTTCTCTATTGCTTTCTTACTTGAATAGTGCTATTTGAGTCCTTCATACAATGCTTTGCAAAAAAGTGGAACCCCTTTGATTGAATTTCAATGAGGTATATATAGGTGAGGTTAGTAACCACCTAAGGTAACTACCTTAACCACCTTTATAACTACCTAGAATTACTAACTCACTTTAAGTGTAACAACTTGAAATAGCTAACTCATTTTGAAATAACAATTACTTAAAGTAACTACCTGAGTTGAGCACTTAAAATAACTACCTAACTTAATAACTTGGGATAAATACCTAAGACAATGCTTAGAATAACTACATTTTTGAAGATAAGTTAGGATTTACCTAGCTTTTACAAAGCTAAATTCAAAAGGCTAACTTTAATTACAATAAAGTGACATCAATTTGAAACCTAGTATTACTTTGAAGAAAAAACTCGATGTCAATTTAGTTGAGATGACCTCCATATCTTCATTTGCATCTTTTATCATTGTAACCGTTTCATTATCAATTCTCTGCTTACACTGCAAAGTGTAGCTACATGCTGGAAAATGTTAAAAAAACTAGCTTTACACTTATTATTGGCATATTTGTATAAAATCTTTTGGATCTCTTTTCATTGAATTTTGTAGTCATCCTTTCATGTTTTAATGGATATCAATACTTCACTTTAGCATGGGCTCCAAGGATGCTGACATAGGTTGTAGAATGAGCTTTATGTTTAACAAGTTTGCTTTCATGAAGGTTTTTAGAGCTTTTTTTACATCATCAATTCATATTCATGAAAAATTTGCATGCACCAAGAGAGCACGTCCACACATACACTGCACCCAAATGCATCTTAATTCGAGCATCTCCTGCAATCATCTATAATCATCTCGTTTCATTCCTTAACACAATACTCTTCTCTCTCAAGGAATTTTGACAAATCACTCACTTTCCATGTGATACATCCACCTGAGGCATCATTTATCAATTGCATGTGTTTCAAATTTCTATAACTTTCCACTATATCTATTTCTTATAAATCTTTCAATCATGGTATTTTATGGAATGACAATTTAATGGGGTAGTCTATCAAATAATTCAAGTGTATTAGCTATGTTCCACATTTTACATGCATCTTGCCTCAATTGGCTCATGTGTTGCTTGTGCTTCCACACATATACATGGTGACGTGTTGTCCCAATGCTTCCATCTTGTTTGTGTATCAATATTTTGCATACATGTTCACTTCTACACTAAAAGAATGCATTCACTCAACCACCACAGATCTAACCGACATCATAATAATAAGGTGTAAGGTTTCCTATAAATAGGCACCACATGTCAGCCATCATCAAACGCATTATGAGATGCATCTCCTTTGAGGCATTTTGTCAAAAAGTTCATGTGCCTTGTTCATCCTCTGTATGTCATGGCTTGCATGTTTACTAGAGAATTTGTAACCATAACATCTGACTGGAACCCCCACCACTATACTTTTATAGATGTCCATACGATGTTTTGAAGCTTCCATTTTTTTGTGGGCGGGGAGAAAGATTGCATGCTATGATTGTGGAATGTGGCTTTACACCCGCAAATTACATTTGTTTGAGGATTTCTAAAGCTTTTTCAATAAAGCCATTGTTTGTGAACCTTGCAATCATGTTATACCATGAGATGACATCGCTTTGATGTATTCTATCAAATATTTTGCCTGCCATTTTTTATGCTTCCATATTTTGACAAGGGCAATTATAGTTGTTTGGAAGTGACTAAAGTCTTTTCAATAAAATCCATCTTTTGCCAATACCACAACCACTGCATTTGATGAAATTTCATTATCAACCCATATTGAGTTCTGATAATCTTGAGATAGCCCAAGAGTACATCATCAGTTTATGGATTTGAAGACCTTTCTTAAAAAATCCATCTAGTAGATATTCCACAATCTCTTCATTTTAGTCAAATAGATGACATCGATTTGAGGCATTTTGTCAATCATTTCAAGTTCTTTGTTTATGCATTTCTAAGCTATTATATTTGACAAGAATCTTCATATCAATGTGTTTTTTGATGGATGTTTGTGACCTCTTCCAAAGATTCAAATTTTGGTGTAGGTGGGCAGGAGGATGCCAATAACCATTATAGGATCACCTTTACACTTGTCTATTGTATGTCCCTGATGGTTTCTGAAACTTCCACTATGATTTTGCACAGAATGCTCCGATAAAGTAGTTATCAATAAGCAGTTATTATAACTACCTCCTCTTTGGCCTTTGAAATCAAATAAGAAACTCCCTTTCTCGATGATTTGTGAAAATTGGCCAACTTATCAATTTATCCAAACCACCGATAGTTATGTCTTCATCGGTCTTCATTCTATCGGTAACATGTGAGCCTTGAGAAAAACATCGATTTTTATTAGCTTAAAATATTTTAAGATATTCTTTGGCAAATCGATAACTTAGGTCACTTGTCCAAATTATTGATGGACAAAATAACCAATTCTTGCACCATTGAGAAGACTTTTTGCCAATGATTCAACTTCTTTTTTCAATGCAATTGGTGAAATGAAGATGAACTGGCGAGTTATGAATGGCTAGAAAAGTGTCGACAAGACATTATTTTCATTTCTCCATTGGCCTTTATCATTGGCAATTTTCTCACTAAAAAGCTTTCATGTTTTGAACACATATAATCATTTATCTTTTGCTAATAAAATGTGGTCATTAAATCAACATTAGCCAAAGTGAGAAATAAAGTTTGCAATTGAAGTCATCAACCCTTAGTCTTCAATCAATATGAGAAGGTTATAGAATTCATTTTATCAATTCTTTTGTACCATTATAGTTGGTTTTCTTGGATATTTTTTTCTTGATAGACCCATTGATTTCAAAATAGAGAACAACACGTAACTTTCAAGTGAGACAATATTTGGCCATGAGAGTTATTATTTTGAAGAGTTTGACATAAAAAAATTAAATTTTTTACTTGTTTGACAATTAGGCTAACAAGTTGTAAGTTGTTTGATGACTTTATTTGTGTTGTCATTGTTGGAAACCATATTTTCTTAGTCATCTAAGTCATCTAGACCTACCGGTATAGCCTAAGTAGTAGGTGAATGTATTAGACAACCAAACTGCTAAGTTGCAGTAAATCGATAAATAGGAACATAGTGATGATCAAGTGACTGGTACAGATGATCGGTGAAGAGTTAAGTGTTGTGGTTTGGAACATATGTTTATGACAAAGCGATGAGTCTGTTATTGGAACCACATCAACAGATTCAGTGTATTAAGAAAGTTATAATTGATTGTCATAAACTTTATGAAGAAGAATGTATACTGGTAACAAATCTTTAAGCGGTAATGATTTAAGGTTTGGCGGTGGATATTATCATGTTCATAACTTAGCGATGACAACCAGAATCTGTGTGTAAAGATAAGATCGTCTTTGAGCACATACAAGGATCAAATTTATTGGGAAATAGAAAAGTGCTTAGTAGAATGTGACAAGTATTTGATATCTTATCAAATCAATTTGCGGTGATGTGTGGTGATCATTCAATGATGGAAATTGTCTAGAAATTTGTTGTAATGATTTATAATGATCTATAATGATCTGAAATGTAAATTCACTATATTTTGAATGTAGTTAGGGTTATGTAGCCGACCTAACTGAAAATTATATTTAGAGCTAGTTGGAGAAGAGATTTTGTATCGGTGATTTGAGAAGAAGGTGTTGTCAAACCAGATTGAAGTGTTTGCATCTGTGTAGTAGAGTTGGGCTGAAAAAGATCTGTACTAGAAAGAAAGGAAGTGTTGTAATCAGATCATTTGCCATGTTGTTCCCTAACAGTTACAGTAGTTGAAATCCCTTAACCGGGTAGATCCTAACAGGTCTTACATTGTAAATCCCTTAACTGGGTGGCTCATTAAACTGAGTTTAAAATTCTCTAACAAGGTTACTCCTAATAGGGTAGAGCTCCTAATAGGGATAAGGTAAAATCCCTTAACCAGGTGACTCCTAATAAGGTCTTCTTTTAACTGGGCATATTGTAAAGCTCCTAACTAGGCTAGGCCTTTAACCAGGTGTATTCCGAAAGAGTGCAAATATTTTATGGGTGTTAATTCTCACTATGGTTTTTTCGAGTTGGGTTTCCACATGAAAAATCTTTCTGTTCATATGGTGGTTGCATTCTTCATTTGTGCATTTGATATCTTTACATTTCATTGGCATAATGATGAACATTTGAGTGAATTGTTTGGTAAATCTGCTAATGAAGATTGTTTAAGTAATTACGGGTACAATTTTTTGAAGTATTGAAAAATCATTTTACTACTTATTCACCCCCCCTCTCAATACTAATCGGATCCTCATAATAACAATTGGTATTAGAGACTCATTCCCTTAAAGGTTTAACCACTTGGGAAGGATCTCTAAGTCTAACATGGGGGAAGGTTCAATGAGTTTCAAAGAGCTTTCACAGTGGCTTGCAAAATCTGAAGAAGCCCTTGGTGAACTAAAGGTCAAGTACAAAGCTTCAGTGGTTAAGAGAAAAGAGTTGGCTGAGCGGTTGTTGGAACTCACTGAAAATAGTTCATCTAAGGAAGCAAACATTGATGCCTTGGTTAATTAGGTGGAAAACCTAAATGATGATATGACAAATATGAGGAGAGAGATGGAAGCCCTTACCATCAAGACGAGTCAAGAGTTGGAAATCAGAAAGGTATTTGAAGATAAAATAAGAGATAAGGAGGATGAGATCTTAAAGATGAACTAGGAGATTGGTACCCTGCATGTAGATCTTCGTGAGGAAAAAGAGGAAATACAAGTTGATCTAGACATGGCTATGTCTCTTAGAGAAATTCTCACAAAGAAGAATGAGGTGCTTATCAAGGATTTGGCTGATGCAAATGAGTTACTAGCTAAAATAAATAAGAGCACTGCTATGCTTGATGAGTGAATTCAGTCACAAAGGCAAAACAGAGATACACATGGCTTGGGATACACAACCTTTGGACAAGGAGAGCCATCTGGTACAAAGGTCACTATGCATGAAGCCAAATCTGCACCAAAGACAAAGAAGAACACCAGTGAGAGAACCTACAAACCAATATGTTTTAACTGTCATAAGGTAGGTCATACTGCAAATGTTTGTAGAAGTAGATCTAGTAATTTGGATGAATATAGACCTAATGCATATGAAGGATACAAGTCTAGTAGTTTTGATGGATATCGCTTCAATTGCAACAAGTATGGGCATAGAACTGTTGAGTGTAGGTTAAGAGTGAACAATCAGAGATCTTACATGGGTCAGAGGTCTATTTGTGAATAGCAGAGATCTTACAATGACTAAAGGAACCCTACTTGGCAAAGATATTACAGTGACCGGAAGAATCCTACTTGGCAAAGACCTTATGTAAATTGGTTTAGTCCATATAATATGGAGAATAGATGGAATGTGACATGTTCAATCTATCACAACTATAGTCATGTAGCTATGAATTGTTGGAGAAGAACTAATAGAGGCAATGCTGGACCCTAGAGCGCATCTGGAATGGCATGTTTCCACTGTCAAAAACCAGGACACATTGCAAGGTTTTGTAGAGCTAGAATGAACCAACTAGTTGATCAGTCTATTGATCGGAAAGGAAAGAAGATGGTAGATGTGGAAGAAACTAGAAGTTATATGAATAAGATATGGAGAAAGAAAAGTAAGGAGAAACCATCAGAGGACTCCAATTCTTCACCTAGTGTGCAGAATCCTTACCAAAAAACTAAGCTATGTATGTAGCTTAGGGGGAACATATTGTCAAATCCATTTTCGAAGCCCCTAAATGGTATGTGGTAAGTCAAATCTACATATTTTGATGCAATATGATGTTATGAAGTGATTTTGAACTGGTTACATTTCAAACCAGTAAATTGGATGTGATATGTGAACTGGTAGCAAGTTCTATGGTTGAACGGTGATTAGGGTATGTTCAACTGGTTTAGCAAAGGCAAATAAAAGGGTGTTTGATAATCTCATTTCTCACTTAGCATTTTTTAGAGCACATTTGGAGAGTGACAAAAATATAGAAGAGCTTTTGATTGCTACATTGGCAAAGTTGATAACATATTGTAAATATTATGGAAGAGCTTTCAAACCAGAAACCCTAGTTGCAAACAAATCTAATGATACCAGCAAGTTTGATGCAGTAGATGAATAAAAGATAGTGATCTTCAAACCAGAATTTCAAAATGATGCTGAGTAGAACAATGAGGAGGATACTTCTCAACCGGAAGATGAAGAGGAAGATGAACAACAACAAGAAATTTCTATACTAGAATCGGTTATACCTAGATATATAAAGTTGAATCACTCTGCAGAACAGATAATTGGAGACAAGAATGATGGAGTACAAACAAGAAGAAAGATCAGAGGAAGTGCTTGTC
This sequence comes from Cryptomeria japonica, assembly GCF_030272615.1. Taxonomy (NCBI): domain Eukaryota; kingdom Viridiplantae; phylum Streptophyta; class Pinopsida; order Cupressales; family Cupressaceae; genus Cryptomeria; species Cryptomeria japonica. The sequence continues at coordinate 207,695,811 of NC_081411.1, forward strand.
TGATTTCCATAGTTGAACCTAAGACAATGAGGGAAGCTCTAAAGGATGATGATTGGATAAAGGCTATGAATGAGGAGCTTGATCAAATAGAGAAGACCAACACTTGGTCACTTGTCCCCAGACCAACTGATAAAAATGTGATTCGTACTAAGTGGGTGTTTAGAAATAAATTGAATGAAGATGGTGAAGTGGTTAGGAACAAGGCTAGACTAGTTTTCAAAGGATATGAACAAGAAGAATTTGATGAATATGGAGAAACCTTTGTACCAATTGCTAGACTTGAAGGAGTAAGAATTCTAGTGGCATTTTCAGCATTTAGAGGATTGAAGGTATATACCAAATGGATATAAAGTCTCCATTTTTTAATGAAATTCTAGAAGAAGAGGTTTACATTGAACAACCAGATGGGTTTGCATTTCCTGAAGACAAGGACATGATGTGCAAACTTCATCAGGATTTATATGGATTAAAGCAAGCTCCAAGAGCATGGTATGAGAGACTCCATTCACACCTGATAAAGATTAGATTTCAAAGAAATAGTAAGGACATCAATATTTACTTGAAGACAAAAGGAGACAAGTTATTGATTGCAGAAGTATTTGTAGATGATATCATATTTGGAAAAGATGATGACATGAGTTTAACTTTTGCAGAAGAAATGAAAAAGGAATTTAAAATGTCTTTTATAGGAGAAATAAAAAATTTCATTGGTTTGCAGGTCCAACTTATGAAAGGAGGAATCTGTATCAGCCAGTCCAAATATGTGAAGGAGGTATTGAAAACCTTTGGAATGGAAGACGGTAAACTAGTTGGAACCCCTATGGTTATCGGTTGCAGATTATCCAAGGAAGATGATTCATATCTAGTGAATAAAACTAAGTATAGATCAATGATTGGTAAACTTCACTATGTTGTTCATAGCAGACCAAACATTGCTCATGTAGTTGGTATAGTGGCTAGATTTCAAAATAATTCTAAAGAGACTCACATGGTGGCAGTGAAGAGAATTTTTCAGGTATCTTAGAGGAACTATTGATTATGGATTATGGTATCCATACAAAGGCAACTTATCTTTGAATGTGTTCACAAATGCTGAATGGGTAGGTAATATAGATGACCAAAAGACCACAACTAGTGGAGCATTTTTTCTAGGAGAAAGACTGGTATCTTGGACCAACAAGAAATATAGTTGCATTTCTTAGTTTACAATAGAAGCAGAGTATGTGGCTGCATCTATGAACTATACTCAAGCAATATGGATGAGACATGTATTAGAAGGATTCAAGGAGACTATGACAGAACCACTGGTCATATATTGTGATAATACAAGTTCAATAAGCATTTCAAAGAACCTAATATTACATGCTAGGACAAAGCATATTTAACTGAAGTATTATTTTCTAAGAGAAAGAGTGCAAGAAAAGAAAGTCAGGATGGATCATGTGTCAAGTAAAGAGCAGTTGGCTGATATCTTCACTAAGCCATTGGCTAAAGCGGCCTTTGAGTGTCTCAGAGGAAAAATGGGGGTTATACCCCTACCTAAGGTCAACTAAGATGTTTTTGCAGCATCAATCCAGTGGAATAATTGAAGATCTTTCATTTTGGATTGATGAGAAGAGGGCTACTCCTTAGGGGGAGCAGCAGAGATGAAGAAAACACTAACAACAGAAGATGAATTTGACACTTTGCACCTTTGGCATTGTTGTCAAATGGGGAGAAGAAAATTGATAGGGGGAGAAGTAAAGAAAAGGATGAGGAGAAAAGTAAATGAGGAGAAGAACAATGAAGAGTAGGAAGAGAAGAACTAATGAAGGGAAAAGAATAGTATGCCAGTCATGATAGTTAGAGTTCCAGTTTTGTATGATGAGATTTTTGTGAGCTTTTAGTACTGCTATTTTGATGTTTCCATCAATACCAAAGGAGGATATTATTGGCATAACTAATGAAGATAATGATGAGGAGATTGTTGGCATATGGAGATGTTGATGAGATGAAGATGAAGGGTAAAGTTGATGGAAATTATTGGCTAGATGATGATGATATAGTTGTAATTTGTTTGATGACTTTATTTGTGTTGTCATTTATGGAAACCATTTTTTCTTAATCATCCAAGTCATCTATACCTACCGATATAGCCTAACCGATAGAGGAATTTGTTAGACAACAAAATTGCTAAGTTGCAGTAAACCGGTAAACAGGAACAAAGCGATGATCAAGTGACTGGTACAGATGATCGGTGAAGAGTTAGGTGTTGGGGTTTGGAACATATGTTTATGACATTGATATGAGTCTATGATTGGAACCACATCAACAGATTTAGTGTATTGAGTGCATTATGATTGACTGTCATAAACTCTATGAAGAAGAATGTATATCGGTAATAGATCTTTAACTAGTAATGATTTAAGGTTTGGCAGTGGATCTTATCATGTTCATAACTTAGTGATGATGTGTCAGAATTTGTGTGAAATGATAAAATTGTGTTTGGGTGCATACAAGGATTAGATTTCTTGGGAAACAACAAAGTGCTTAGTAGAATGTGACAAGGGTTTGATTGCTTATCAAATTGATGTGAGATGATCATTCAACAATGGAAATTGTCTAGAAATTTTTTTTAATGATCTATAATGATCTGAAAAGTAAATTTATTGTATTTTGAATGTAGTTAGGGTTATGTAGCCGACCTATCTGACAAGTATATTTAGGGCTAGTTGGAGAAGAGATTTTGTGTCGATGATTTGACAAGAAGGTGTTGTTGAGCTAGATTAAAGTGTCTGCATGTTGTAGCAAAGTTGTGATAAAAAGGATACGTACTAGCAAGCAAGGAAGTGTTGTAATCAAATCATTTTGCCTATTCTTCCCTAATAGTTACAGTAGTTTGAAATCCCTTAACTGGGTAGATCCTGACAGGTCTTACATTGTAAATCCCTTCACTGGGTGGCTCATTAGCTTGAGTTTTGTTGCCCCCATATTTTTCCTACATAAAATTTGAACTTCAAATCAATCTCAATGTCGAGTAAAGGTCCAATGAGTGTTTATGCATAAGTAATGAATGCATTGTCCAAGGTCATTACTAGTTAAAATCTAAAAATGGAAGAATTTTGAGAATTACCACAAATTGAGGGAAATCACTTGACAGTCAAGATCTAAACATCATTTTATATCATGTGGCCAACTTTCACCTGAACCCAGTTCATACTTTGTCATATTTTAAAATTTCAATTTTTGGTGTTTGTTGCTCCCAAATGATTAAAATATCTCATTTAAGGCTTATTCATGAGGTGTAAATAATTGTGTGAACCTTTTTCACTTTCATTAACGTGTGTTTCAAATTTAAGGACCTAACTCCCTACCGTTTGAAAGTTATGCCATTTTTCTCCAGCCAAAGCGATATATTTAAAATATTTAAATTATTTCTCAAATGATAATTTAATATTTTAAATTATTTCAATATTTTTGGTCATTTGCAATAAGAAAATCATCTTTAGACATTAGTGGCATTCCTCCTTGATTCATTCTCAATGAAAAATGGTTTCCAAGGTGTAAAGGATAGCTCGTTGAAGCACAAGGTTAGAAATGCTCATGTTTTGAGCATTCTTAACCTTTTGCCAAAAAGGTTAGAAATGCTCACTTTTTGAGCATTTCTATCCCATATTTCAAAAGGTTAGAAATGCTCACTTTTTGAGCATTTCTAACCTCATATCTTAACCTTGCGGGTCCCACTTTATCAAAGAAGGTTAGAAATGCTCAAAAAGTGAGTATTCTTAACCTTTTTGAATAAGAGTTTTAAAAACAAAAAAAAGAGAGCTTCAACTAGCAGGTTATGAACATTCATCAATTTACTGAAAGAAGCAAGGACATACTGAAAATGGAATATAGATGCGAAGTCTAAAAGGCATAGATTGTCAGAATGAATGAATGCCTTTAGCTGAG
>NC_081411.1:207704743-207787243 GCF_030272615.1 Cryptomeria japonica
ATAAAGGAGTTGATTAGACATGGAGAAATAAAAGTCAAGTATTGTAACTTCAAAAGGCAGCTTGCAAACATTTTCATAAAGCCACTCATTAGAAATTGTTTTGAGCACTTAGAAAAGTAATTTGGACATCATGGATTTGGTGGTAACTTGTTTGAAACAAAAATTCATGTATAGAAAGTTCTATAGAGCTCTAGATTTGAAAAACATAGCTCAAAAAATTAAGAATGAGCATGAAAGAGATTGGGGATTAAAGGGGATTGTTGATAATATTGTACACATACATTAGGGAGTAAATTCTAACAAATAATTTCACCTATGACAAAGATCTATTGGACCTTGTGGTGACATTATATCTATAGCCTCCAACTAGTTTATATTTGAATGCTTTTTTTTTAAGACCCAACAAGGAGATTTTTGAAAAGCAAGTTATATTTATTTAGCTAGGTAAGTATGAAATGTGAAGAGAAAAATAAAGGAAAAAGAAAAAAATAGTTAGTGTGTTAGAGAAGAAAAGTGAACTATAGCAAACAGAGTTTTTGAAGAGATAGTAAAGGATAGAAAATCAAGGAGTGCAGTGCAGAAACTGAACAAAATAATAAAATAGACACAAAATGTTACACAACAATAAACACAAAATTGTTTCAAAAAGCAGAGAAAACTTTATATTCATTCAAAACTAAATACAAAACACTTCTTGATCGCATGATCAAAGATCAATGATCCAATGATCAAAGACGAAGATTTCATTACAATCTACCTCTTTAAATATAGAGGTCTTTGGCACATGAATGACAGCTAAAAATAGAAGAATAAACATACAATTATCTTTTTATGCAAAATATATTTTTAGAAAAACATATCTTCAACTGTAGTTAGTAACTTGATGTAAATTTCATTTTTATAGCTCTTACTTTTAACTATTACAAACTAGAGTTCTTCCCATGCAAGTGAAAGGGATTATCAATTTTCTATTTATATCTCATGCAATGAACTATAGTTCAAACTACAATTGATCACATGCTGATAAATTTTGTTATCAGCCTTCGTGTTTATACTATATTTGTTTATACTATTATTTTTATCTTTATTGGATCCTACAACAACCACTTCTGGTCTAATTATAGTATTTTAGTTATATATTTAATTTAGAATGATTTTTGAATAAGGTGTAATTTTGATTATAAAAAATTAAAAACTAATAGACGAAGTAGATTATTAAATTTAGGTTCAGACTAGTATCCATTAGTTAAAGTTCTAGATTAAATTAAATCCATAATTAATTTTTTTATATATAATTCTCTTTGTTAAGTGTAGGATGTCAAAAAAAATTCAAAAAGATAGTCTAAGTAAATGTAAATCAGAAAAATATTAAACAAGTGTCATGTAGTGACTACTACTTCCTGTTTTTATAATATTGCAATAATAAAAAAATTGTCTTGTTAATAGATTAGTTATAAAATATCAATTTGACATACATTTCAACAATAGTTAGAGATTAAAGACATATGTATTGTAGTTATGCATTAGAGAGTACCCAAAATTATAGTATATAATGAACAATTTGAAATTCAAAGTTATATAATTATAGAATACAATAATCTCTATAAATTTAATTCTAAATTTAACAATAACCATCAATCCAATCTTAGCTCTTGATCTAATTTTAATCCTTACACTAATCTTAACCCTTGACTAAGTTTAACCCTAACATTAATTGTAATCTTATGTCTAACCTAGTTCAAATTCTAGTTGTAATCACAACCTAATTTTAACATTAACATTAATTTTCACTATAGCTCTAATTCTTAACAAAATTTTAACATTAAATAAAAACATTCTATTTTTTTCTTAACTTCTATCCACAATCCTTAATCTAAGTCTAAGCCTAACTCTAACCTTAGCTATATTGATTTTAGAATTATAATAATTAATACTATAATATAACTAGTATACCTATATTTAAAATCCATTAAAGCCCTGCATGGAAAAAGTTGTGACAAGGGTTCTATTTTATTTGGAGTAATAACATAACACCTCCACAAAAGCTAAAACATGACATATTTCATGTATTTACCCTTCATTTGCATGTCAAATTGTTTCAAAAATGGATTTTTATTTATGGACATTTTGATGTCATTGTAGATGCCTCACCGCATAATTAATAACTAGCACTTGCACCAAAAAGAGGTGCAATGATTAAGCCGATAGTAATATATACATTAAATAATATATTGAATGGTACAAAAAAAAGGTACTAATAATTTATGGTATGTCATAATAAGAATATATCAATAGTTGAGATCATACTCATATGTCTCCTAAGATCCTTCATCATTGATATATCTTCTTTGTTAGAGTTAGGGTTAGTGTTAAGGTTAGGTATAGGGTTAGGGTTAGAGTTAAAGTTAAAATTAGGGTTAAAGTTAGGAATTGGTTAGGATTAAGTTCAAGGTTAAGGTTATAAATTGAGATCCTACTCATAAGTCCCCTAAGATTCTTCATCATTGATATTCCTTTTTGTTAGAGTTAGGGCTAGTGTTATGGTTAGGTATAGGGTTAGGGTTAGAGTTAAAATTTAAATTAGGGTTAAAGTTAGGGATTGGTTAAGATTAAGTTCAAGGTTATGGTTAGAAATGGAATCATGGTTAGCATTGGGCTTAAAGTTAGAATTGAGTTTGAGGGTTGGAGATAGGATAATGGTTAGGATCAAGATTATGATCATAATTAGGATTGCAGAGAGAACCATAACATTAATTACATCTTAACATGAGTATAAAACACGTCAACCTGATAATACTAATCCTAACCCTAATACTAATTGAAATGTAACCCTAACACTATCTCTAAGTGTAAATTAAATCTTAGAGGCACCAACTTCTATACTAATTGAACTCTAAAGATATAAGATAATAATCTAAATTATGATTCATAAAAAATAAAGTAGTAAGATAATTCACATATTGTAAAGATGAATATATTAAATATTATATAATTTCAAACTTTAAAATAGTTGTAGATTGTTTATTATTTGTTTTTCATAAAATAATGTTTAGAAATTTGTACAATAATTTCAAACTAAAAAATATTGTTTTTATTGTAAAAATCTAATTAATTTTAAATAACACTAACTATAACCGTAATCAAACCCTAATCGTAATACTAACCATAGCCCTAACCCTTTTCTCTCTATCTTAGAATGGAAACCTTAGTTTTAACCAATTGTTAACCCTAATCTTAAGCTAACCTTAATCTTAACCATGAGTACAATTAAAAGATAGTACACATTATTTGATATTGGTAAATATTATTTAATATGTACATTAGAGGATTATAATTCAATTCATAAAAGATGGTAATGTTGTAATAGAATAATTTTATAAATTTTATAATCATTTTTTGTTGTAAAATAATTTTCAAATCATTTAAATTAAAATTAGTATTAGAGTTCATTTTTATTTGTCAAACTATCATAAATTAAAAACAGATGTGCAAAAAAATTAGTATGCTTTTCAAAAGTTCCCAAGACAAAATTGCTTATTAGTATTTAATATAAATTTTTGAATTGAATTATTAATATCATTATCTATCAAATTTTGATGAGGGATATTATCTCATTTTTGTAGTATATTTTTTTCTAAAGTACAAAACATATTTATTCATTAAGAATATAAAAAACTTTATTTGTACAAGCTACAGGCATATCATCAAAGACCAGCAAACACTTTGGGTGGGCAAAGCCCATGTGCTTCATTTAACCGACCAAGTGCAAAAAATTTGAGCTGGTGAAAAACTCCGGCGTGAAACAACTTTTCTAGCATATTATTTTTTTCAGGCGTGAGACAATTTTTCCGGGAAGAAGTAGTGTGGCAAGTCCACTTATAACAAAAGCCTATTGACTAATTAATTATAACCTTAAAATTACTAATTATAATCTTAATTTTAATTAATAATGATTTAATTTAAATATTTAAAATAATTATTAATTAACATCATAAAAGTTAGGTTAGGGTTAATGTCAATATTCTTGGATAAACATTAAGACTATTATGACATGACATTTACAATTGAAAACAAAGATAAGAAGTTAAAACTCAATTAAAAGTACACTTAAATGTTCTATTATTATATTATGCATTTTAATTATTATATTAAAAAAAATTTAGCATTATATTAGTATTATATAATATTTAATTAAATTATTTTCATTATATTTAATAAAATTATATTACTAAATTACATAAGGATTTCCTCAATCTAACTTTTATATTTTTAATGTTGTGTAAATTATATATTGATTTTTAAAAAGTTTGAAAAAAGTTTGATTAAATTGAAATCTTTTAAATTGAATATAATTTTTAAAAGTTTTAGAATTTGTTAAATATTTGTTTGGTGGATGTGTAAAATAAATTTGATAACAAAATTTAAACATGCTAAATATTATTTTAACGTACCTAAAAAATTGCAATTTTCCATGTCAATTAGATTGGAGAAAAATAATTTTTATAATTTAGAAACTTAAATATCATCCATTTTAACATTATAAAATTAAAAAACATAGATCAAAACAAAACATACATAGTTCTAATTGGTGGAGAAACAATTGATTAACAAAAAACAATGCAATCCATAACCTAATAGTAACAAGATTTATATCTAATGTTTCATCAACTTCATTTAATGTTTAATCTTTTTACATATTTTCAAATATTTAAATCTTTTAGTTTTAAAAGAAATTAAATATGACATTATTTAAATAAAAAATTAACAAGTATTATTTAGTGGTTAATACTCGTCTTTATAGTATTATAGTATTATGTAGAATAGATAATAGATGAGTTATGGTATATTAATTTGAGGACAAGATAGATAATAATTTGAAAAGTTGTATGTATTACGTATTAATTGATTTTTAATAGACATAAATATGATTATATTGATCAAATAATTTAAAGTTAGACAAATATATAAGTAATATCTTATTTTAAATTGAAAAAATAAACATTACCTTATAATTTTGGGGGAGTGCATGTTAACACTTGATAAGGCTGGATTGTAGAGAAATAAATTTGTAAACAATCAAAAACATGTAAATGAAAAGACGTAGGTAACCTCCTTTTTTGTGTCCGACTCTTCAGCACTATCCCCACTCTAACCATTTAGATTCCGATATCTATATGCTTGCCTGGGAATTGGAATCTCTTCCTCTGATAAAAGCATTGCTATCACTCTTGACGCTGATGGGCGTCTCCCGGATTTATCTAGAGTGCACCAGAGAGCTGTTATAATTGTTCTTGTTATGCTGCTTGAATTAATTAAACCATCAGTATTGAATAGTCGAGGGTCTATTAGCTCATGAAGCCGCTCCTCTTCACATAACCTCCACGCCTGCATTCACACACCAAACCATAAATTAAATCGGTATACTTGTTTGCTAAAAATCCTACAAACTACGGTTGTAGAGACTATACATGCAAGTATAATTCCTATGTGCTCGGAGAGTAACAGCCCATCTATGAGTTCCGTAACTCCATTGCCAGAGACGATATTTAACAGCCCATCATTATATTAGATTGCTAAACGCTCTACAAACTACGATTGTAGTGAGTATACATACAAATATAATTCTTACGTGCGCGGAGAGAAACAGGTCATCTGTGAGTTCCGTAGCATTTTTGCCGGAAACGATATTTAATACCGTCATTCCAAAGCTGTAAATGTCTGATCCGACACGCAGAGGAGACGAAAGAGCGTACTCAGGATCTAGGTAACCACTGTAGGGCCAAGGAAGGAAACGAAAATGCATTAATCAGCTATTCAACATGAAAATTTTACTTTTTCCCCATAATGTGCAAACCTGCATAGATTAATCAATTTCATTCCTATCAAGGGTGAAAGGATAAGGTGATTTTACAATGTTCCAGCAACAGCCGTCGTTAAATGACTAGAAATTTTAGGTATGTCCATTAGAAACAACTCGTGATCCAGCTCGCAGTCCAGCTCGCTATCCTGATCGCTATCTAGTTCGCTATCCTGCTCGCTATCCAGTTCGCTATCTGTAGAAACACCCTTGTTGGCATATCGGGCGTCATCCCGTTGCAATAATCTAGCAAGTCCAAAATCACAAATCTTGGCATTCAAATTTCCATCCAGAAGAAGGTTACTGGATTTAATATCTCTGTGTACTATGCAGACATCTGCACTCTCGTGAAGATATGCAAGCCCCCTTATTATGTCCAATATAATCTTCAGTCTTGATCGCCAGTTAATTATCATCTCATTTTCTTCTGCATATGATGGTTAAAGCTATTTAGATATTCGAGACAAACCCTTCAATCACATGAAAAAATAGACAAAATAAAAGAACTGCACTGGCTACTTACCAAAAATGGCGCTTGACAGGTTCCGTGGCATATACTCGTATACTAACATCAGATTTTCTTCAAAGCAGTATCCTACAAGCTCCGTGATATTTCGATGGTGTAGCTTTGATAGAGTCCTCAGCTCGTTCATCCACTGTGTTTTTCCTTGAGAATCTTCTTTGGTTGTTAAGATCTTTACTGCCACTTGTCTTCCATCAGACAGAATTCCATTTAAGAGAGCAGAAAAGATATATATTTACAAGTTTTAACTAATAAGAGTTGTTTCAAGACTACAATTCACAATTTGATATTAAAAGGAACTTACGTGATAAACAGGCCCAAAAGCCCCTCTTCCTAATTCAAGACTATAATTGGCAGTTGCCTTGTCCAATTCATAGCGTTTGAACTCAATTGGAGATTTGTACTTCTGGATCTCCATTAGCAATAGTGGCTCTCAATGATGGGAAACTTTTCCCCGGCGTCCAAATATGGTAGGAATTTTTTTTCTAAGAAATTCACCCAGCCCGAGAGAGCTACGTATGGGAATTTCTAGTTGTTTGTACCCATTTATCATATTACAATTATCCTGTCCCTGAGAAGAAACACTGTCTGACTCTGATCCATCGTTCTCTGTTTTAAACCTCTGCTCCATCTCACCTTATATAAATTCAAGATTTATGAGTAATAAAATTGAATCGAATCTGTTAAAAATTATATAAATTATATTTAATCATAATTCAACAATCCAACATTTATGATGTAATTGTTGGCACGGTAATTTATCCCACTTCTTATAGGACGAACTGTAGTTTGGAGGAGAGTTCTGAAAATAAAATATTGCTTATAGTTGTTAATTGTAGTTTTGCATGAATATATATGAAATCATCTTTACTTTTATTCGTTCTTCAATTTGTTTAAGATTTCTATATAATAAAGTTAATGTAATGCTTTTAGTATCTATGATCATTTAAATCAGTTGATCTTCTTTTTTTTTTTTTTGGATCAGTAAGAAGCCGAAGCCAAGAATTTTATTAATCATGATTTAAAGCTTACATTACTCCACTCATGCGGGCGCCGGTAAGAAAGAGTGGAGGCAAGAAAACCTCCGGCCTTGCCCGGGACCATAGTCCAGAAAGTTTCTTCAGTTATTACATATATGAACAAATTTGGAACAATACAGTAGCACCCCGGGCTGAGGGTGAACATCTAGGAAGATATATTCTTTCCCTTCCAAGCCCTAATTACCATAACCAAATATCTTGTTTTGCCTTGTGCCCGGAGAATGACCATTGGTTATGTAATTTATAGCCAGTTTAGCACAGTTGTCATCCTTTCACTTGGTAAAGATGGCTTCGCTCCTTCTGCAAGGTTAGTTTCAACACACTTGCCAAGCTTGTTAGTAACATTTAATTTTCTATTTCAGATAATGAAAATTTGACTTCCATACAAGGATTATTCTACAGCAATTGGAACTATCAATCCAAAACCTTATCATAGGAGTGAAAACAGAAAATGATTTACTGAAAAAGTTAGGCCTTGATGAGCTTAAAAAGGGACTAATCGGAAGCACATCAATAGAAGGTATATCGAAGAAACCACCAGAGGTTCCATCGGTGAAGGAATTTCAACGATGCCAATGAAGAAGCTATATAATGAGGAGCCTTTATTGATAAACTAAAAGATCGGTATGACAGTTGTGAATTCCTATCGAAAATAGGGTTTCGATGAACCAATGAAGGATTTCATCGGCATGACCATGAACACGTGAGGAAGGCTCTCGATGAATATAAGGAAATCGATGAGACCTCAAAGCTTCTCGACGATAACGATGGTTTCATCGAAAAAGGGTAACATCGAAGAAACCTATCAATGTTTCATCGATAAGATGATATATCGGGGAGACTTAGGCCTCGGTGAACTTCAAAAGGGACATATCGAAAGAGCTGTTTTCATCGATAGAGGATATGTCAATGAAACCAAACGAGGTTTCATCGATGAAGCAAGGGTTTCAATGAACCGATGAAGGATTTCATCGACAGGAACACGAACACGAGGAAAGCTTTCAATGAATATAAGGAGATTGATGAGACCTCAAAGCTTATCGATGATAACGATGGTTTCATCGAAAAAGGATAACATCGAAGAAACATATCAATGTTTTATCGATAAGATGATATATCGAGAAGACTTAGGCCTCGGCGAACTTCAAAAGGGGCTTATCGAAAGAGCTATTTTCATCGATAGAGTATAAGTCGATGAAACCAAAGGAGGTTTCATCGATGAAGCACGGTTGTCGAAGAAACTAAGGTATTGGTGGGACATGAAAAGAATTCACCGAAGGAGATAGATCTACCGGAACAATGAGATCGAAGAAACTGGGGAAAAATCAGCTGATCCTTGATCATCTAATAAAGAAGTTATTGTATTTAGTTTGAGTAAATAAAGATTCAATTATATGTTATTGCTATGTAGCAAATTTCTATTTTTACTAAATTTTTCATTTAGTATGGAAGCTAGTTTGAGAAAACTATCTGAGTTTTAGAATTACAGAAGCGAAAAATCGTGGAAGTCTGCTATGTTTTGTACCAGTAGCAAGATCGCAGTGAGATGAGATAGCTGTCTAAATCTCAAAAAAGCTACCAAGAAAGCCAAAGTTGAGAATGAAATTGCAGCCCTTGAAAAAGTAAAAGGAAAACAAACCAAATAGGATGCTGCATGTTGAGTATAGAAGGATCGTGTGATTGAAAGAAGCCATGCAAAAAGAGGATGGAAATTTTTTAAATTATTCAAGCTGCTACATATAGAAATCGCTGCCAATTATTACCTTCACTATTCATGTTCACAACATTCTAAAGGGAGGTGCAGTATTGGTTGAAGCCGCTGTAGTTAACCAAGGAAGGAAGGGAGAATTTGTGTCAAGTCACCAAGCAAGGATAGTAATTACAACAGAAGAGAAATTAACCACCACTGTAATCAAGGTAGATTGTGTTGGAAGTATAAATTAATTAACGACCAGCCACCTCACAGAGGTCCACCTCTAGCTATCGGCTTCCTATAGCGGGCCAGGCACCGATCTTGCCATCCACGTTATTCTCACCATACTCCTCTCACCTGTCTAGCATTAATGCTGTAAACAACTACTCTCTACAGTCTGAACAGAATTTAATATCTATTTTTCTTTTTATTGAATGCTAGGAGCCTGAATTCCTCATAGTTCTTAACGGAGTTTCTGGTTTCCCATCCATGTTCTTAACAGATTGTAGGTCAGGAAAGAAGATTAAACGCCACTATAATCAAAGTAGATTACAGGTTAGCAAATAGTCGACCCCAAAATCAAAGGAAGATAGTGAAGAGTTTGCAAGCTACGCCCTGCCAAGACAGGATGGTTGTAAGTAAGCCGCAGAAGGATGGTTTTAAGTCTTCTTAAGTCAAAATTAATTTCTTTATTAAAAAAGAAGCAATCCACGAAAAGCTGCCCAAGGAGAACGACAAAGATCATTAGTTGTTTGTATGATATTTTCTCAGTCAAGGATAGTCGTCCACGTTGAAGTCCCTACTCAAAAGAGGAGATTGAAGTCAAATTAGAGAAGGAATCAAAGTTTTGAATAATCTCATGTCTGAAAAGAAGTTATAGTCTGAGATACTGCAGCCCAAACAAACAAACAAAATCTGGTATAATATGTAAGTTTGAAGCCATTTGTGAAAAAGGTGAAGCTTTCAGTTGAAGTAATTGTTAGCGCAGTGATCCACGGAGATTAGATTACGCATGCTCTCCTTTTATAAGATGTGATTTACGGAGAAGCATGAATACATACGTGTTTGCTTACACATTCTGTTTGCTTCCATAATTTATGGAGAAGTATGTTTGCATACTTGAATGTAATCCTAACCAAGGAGTTTTCTCTCTGCCACTTCAGTTGATCTCCAGAAATTTCATGCATCTTGTGCATAATTTCTGCTCCTTTGATCTATATATCATTTGTAATTATACAGATTTGTTATAATGAAAATGGTTTTATTGCTTTCATTTTTTCTTCTGCAAGTTTTGTTTTCTTTTTCTTAGCTAGATCTATATTTTTACTTTGCAGAAATCTTAACATGGTATTAGAGCCAGATTGCTAGGAAGAAGAAGCATTAACGATTATTTGCAGGCAGATTTCTGAAGATTAGCATTACCATGGAAGCTGATGTAGATCTCTATTTTTAAATGCATGCATATTCTTCCCCTAATTTTTGCATGCTCCTTGCTTTTTTTTTTCCTATTTTGATTCTTTAAAATTGTACGTGCTTTGCAAGCACCGCATGATGAAGATCTGGAAAATTTGGGGCTTTGTAAAAATTAAACTTTTAGAAAGTTTATATGGGGTTTTGTTTAATGCATTTAGTCTAGGTTTCTTTCAATAAGTTTCCTGAATAAATAGAAGGTTAAAGTTGCTATGAACTCTTCCTCCAATTGAAAGCCAAAAATATTCTTTTGTTCTAATTCTTGTCTAAATGAGATTCCAATGTTGCAACTTTGTTTGCTCCTAGAGATTCTTTCTAGCAGGGTTCCTAACTACATGAGATTCCAGAATCGCATCCTCGAGTGCTTCCAGAGTTTCTTTCTAGTGGGACATTATTGAGCAATGAATAAACAATGGCATCATCCTAATCAGAGGACTTTTTGCAGTTCTTCAACTTGGAGCACATTTCTACAGATTCATATCTTCTTGTCTTCAGATGATCAGTTTCTGTATTCAGAGACCGTGTACTTGTCTATTCATCCATTTGAGCAATGCAGAATATGTACAACTGCATTTTCAAAGTATCTCAGAGGTACTCATGCAGTGGTTTCTATGATTCTGTACTTTCCAGTTGTAGTGTGTATTTATTTGTAGTTCTTCTTCATCGACAATTGCAGCTTTCTTTTATAGTTTGAATAATGGTTAGGAGTTTCTCTCAGTTGAGTTTTCTCCTTTCTTCATTGTAATTGGGTTCTTAATCAGGCTCTGTTGCCAAGACCCATATCTCTCCTTAGTTAGGCTTAAGGGGGGGTGTTAGCGCAGTTAACTTCTTGTTCCTGTTGTGATCCACGGAGATTAGATTACGCATGCTCTCCTTTTATAAGATGTGATTTATGGAGAAGCATGAATACATACGTGTTTGCTTACACATTCTATTTGTTTCCATAACTTATGGAGAAATATGTTTGCATGCTTGAATGTAATCCTAACCAAGGAGTTTTCTCACTACCACTTCAGTTGATCTCCAAAAATTTCATGCATCTTGTGCATAATTTCTGCTCCTGTGATCTATATATCATTTGTAATTATACAGATTTGTTATAATGAAAATAGTTTTATTGCTTTCATTTTTTCTTCTACAAGTTTTCTTTTCTTTTTCTTAGCTAGATCTATATTTTTGCTTTGCATAAATCTTAACAGTAATTAGTTGTAGAAATTAAGAGAGCGAACATTGGCACAATAATTTTTTCCATTTTGCTTGGTAAAAACTGTAGTTTTGAGGAGCTAAAAATAAGAGTTCTAAAAATATAATTTTACGTGGAGTTGCTAACTGTAGTTTGCATGAAAATGCATGAAATCATCTCTATTTTTAGACATTCCTCAATTTGTACAAGACCTCTATATAATGTGGCTATTAAAACATTTAGTATCACTGATCATTTTAATCAGCTGATCCTTGATCATGTGATCAAAAAGTTATTATATTCAATTTAAATAAACAAAGACTCAATTATAAGTTATTAGTTAAATTCCTCGATAAGGTCATGTTTCTCTAGAGAGACACCTCTGACCACATTTCATTATCTATTTAAAGATCTTTGAATCAATAAGATTTGCAATAGTGAAAATCAATTTGAACTCTTCAATTTAATAATTGGTATCATAACAATCAAATTCCTGTCCCTGTGATTCTGAATGAGAATTCCATAAATCAAAAGACAAATTGTAGAGGTATATAGAGATCCTCTAAAGTGTGGGGAGAAACATGGGAGAAGCCATTTTTCGTCCAACACAGTCGGCTACCAAGTGCCCATTCAAATTTTGCATCAATCGCAAGTTAAATAAAATTGTTAGTCACAATCTATAACAGTCTAACGTGAGAAACCCTACATCCCAGAATATTTATTCAGAAATCCTAGAGAAATAAAAGCTCCACACAACACTGTCACCTACCAATGTCATCCCAAGTCGGTGACCCTTAAATATTTTCATCTGTTATGGCCGCTATTTCTAGTTCTGGAGAAGTGGTTTTTCAAAGGAACCAAAGCAGTCAGTAACCATCATTGCACGACCATTATGGTAGAATCTAGCATTATGTGGTACCTCTAGAAGGATGACAAGGCATGATGACATGTAGATGGACGCATACCTACATTCATGGGAAGATATATAAGCGTCTATCTCCGCTACATGATAAGAAAGAGAGAGAAGGAAAATTAATGAAACAAGATAGGATAACGGAAAAAGGAGATGCAATGATTAGTTTGGAGAAAGAATTGGAAGATCCTAAGGGAAGTTTCAGGAATTTAGTTGAGATTAGTTAAAGTTAAAAAGCAATGAATAACAGTGTTGAAGGCCTTAAAAAGCTGAATGAGAAAATGATAATCTATAAAGCTCAACCAATCAACAGTATTCCGACATCTACTACTAAATCTAAAAGGAAAAACCTGGATAGTAATCCACATGGACAGGAGGTGCGGGTTTCTATAGGCCCCTCTACTAAGACCAGGAGCAAGAATCAAGAGAAAAGTACCCCACGGAGCATCATGGAGGAGCTAGAAGACATCAATAACAACTTTATTTGAGAAAAATTATGAGCTTTTAGGTGCTCTTGTTTTAGCTTTATGCTGGATTACCCGTGGTTTTAGTGTAGTTTGCTAGTTGGGCTCTGTGGGGATTTACCCTTGTTTCTTTTAGTGTTTGGCTGTTGGTTTTGGACTTTCTCGTTGTTGTTTTTCTTTTTCTATACCTGGATTTGGGTTTCGGGTCCCTCTAAAACCCATTTTATCTTAATCAAAAATGGAAAAAATAGATGGAGTAAAACAAAGTATAGAGTTAAATAGTAGTTTTTTAAAATAATCATCATTTATATTGAGAATCCATCCTATTGATGTCTATGAGGTGTTTTATAATAAATGAAAGGATAAATATTTCAAGAGATTGTTATTGAAGATACAATAAATACTATGATACAAAATAAAGGGAGACAGTTTTCAAAATCAATTGTCACTAGGTATTATTTAAGTGGTTCTTCTACGGTTTTAAACATTAACTGTGTGAGCAAATCATTTACTTAAAAAGGAAAGATTGGTCGAAAGGTGAAAAAAAGGAAAATTGAAATTGAAAGTGCGAATAATAATTTAGAAGAAGAACTATTGAAAGATAAAAAGAAAAATGAAAAAAGGAGAGAAATATTTATGTGGTTTGATAAAAAAAAAAATCTATGCAAAAGAAAACAGTTCTCAAAAGAATGAAATATCAACATTGAGGAAACAAAACTATCTCAGCATTCCTAAAGGAAAATCGGTGTTCAAGGTGTAAGCCTACAGTATGTAATGTATCATGTGCTACAAATGATTTGTTTTATTCATTTGTCAAATCATTTGATAAAGATTATATAGTTAAATATTCCTTAGACAAAAAGTGTAAGGTTAAAGATAACCATATGTTTTAATCTACAAATCTTGTAAGTTGTGATGATAATAACAAAAGATGTTTTGCAAAGAATATTGGTATGAAGAAACACGAGTTATGATTAAAAAAACAAGGGAGTAGAAAAGTATGGAAAATGAATTAGAGAACCAATTGAACCAAAAGTGATGCTAAATAATGAAGGCCTTGGATATGTTAGAGGTAAAATATAAATAATGTTAAAGATTAGTTCAAGGAAAGCAGTATTCTTGATGTTCTCATTGTAATAGAAAGGAAATAAAAATAAAATATGGTGGAATCTTCATCCTAAACTATTTGTGTATTGAGACACCATTCTAAGAAATTATGTTCAAATAGAGAGTGGAAGAAAAAATCTATGAGATACTACATATCTAGACAAATCGTGGATGGACTAATGTATCTAATTGATAAGAGGCTTCAAATATGTTAAAAATATTATATAAGGTTAAATATTTTACAAGTTGAACAAAATATCAATCAAGAAATATTTGAATGTTTTAGTTGGGTGACTAATGATCATTTATTTTGACTCTAATGAATTTTTTGTTTTGTTATCACAAAGGTAGTAGTAAAGGTGATATTGGAAATTATTAGAGAGGATGACACTTGATAACTTTATAAATTTGTAATAATTTGAAAAGACTATCAAGATTTTCTCAATCAAGATAGTTTCTATCTTAACCATTTATGATTACCCCAGTCTCAAACTTGAGGAGCTATGAAGATTTGAAGAAAGCCACTCTTAAGAAATAAGAAACAAGTGCCTATAACAAATATTATTAAAGTATAACTCCTTGGGAGCACCTTCTAATTTTTCAATTTGGTCACTTATTCAACCTTTCCTCCATTGATTCTATTACATTTTCTTCTTTCTTTTCACAAGGAAAAAATATTATAGCATCAAAGACATGCAAGGACATATATCATGCTAAAAATTATATAATTTAATCTATAGACATTTGACCACTATAACCACCACTTGAATTCTATCCATGTAGAGACATGAGATCTGTAATTGAAGCACTTATATATGTGGATTAAGTAGCATCAATTGTAGAAATCATTTCTAAATCTAAAAATTTGTACTGTTAATCATAAAGATCATTGTTAAATATAAAAAGTTATAGTGTTGATCGTAAAGATTGTTGCTAAGTCTAAGAGATTGTAGCATTCATTGTAGATATTGTTACTCAGTTATGAAGTTTCTAATGATAGATATTATTGAAAATGATAAATATCACATTTAGTGTTATCTTTATGAATTTTAGTGGTTGTGACAACTTTGAGGAACACCATCACTAGATGTTCAAAGTATTTTTTTCTTTCCAAACATCACCTTCTTTATAGATGGAACTATGAAAGACATCTCATTATGGATAATGATGAGTAGAGGAAAGGAAGGGTTTGCTAGTATTGTAATTGTGCTGGCCATTTTGAGAGATTGTTCAAAAGATAGGCATGAACAAAGGTAATCAAGGGTAATTTTAAAAAGGATAAGTTTGTGCTCTTCATTTGTAAACTTGCACCTAATAAACCTATTTGTTATAGGTGGCCCTCATAATCTAGTTAAGTTGTGTGATAAAATTAAGTCTATGGGTAGTGTTAAAATAAAATAAAGTGTATTTGATCACAACCAAACATTCTTCATGTAGAGTAATGTCTCTTGCAAGAGACATATTTGATCACATATATCATTTGTTTAATGATTTTTGGATCTATAAATTTTGCAACAGTAAAAATTTCTTCAATTTCAAAATAGAATCAACAAAGGTTTGTAAAATTGAAATATTAACTTACTCTGTGTAGCTTTGGATTGCTCTAAGGGGTCTTGTTCGGTTACTCCAAAGCAATTATTCTCCTTGTTCTCACCTAGTTATGCCAAAGCGACAATTCAATTATATTAGTGATAAACATTCAACTAACTAGAAAAAATTATAAATATAAGAAGATGGAAATTTCAAACAAGATCAAAACCTTTAACATTATTTTGCCTAAGATAGAAGGTAAGTGTGTTCATCACCAAAAATTGCATCTGAAGCATCAAATCGGCTTTCATGGAGTCTACTTTCCCTCGAACATAGACAAGTTCATCATGGACTTTCTTAGTCATTAGGAACCTTTGATGTTATCAGACAAATTTCATTAAAATATAGTTCAACTTAAACAACACACTCTAAGCTTTGACTTATTTAAGTGGCTGATGTAAAATCATACTAATAGATGAACCTTATTGAAAAAGTTAATGTGATTCCAAATTCAATATGATTCCAAATGAACCACCAAAACAAATTAAACTTAAAATATGATTCTAAACTTCAAGAATCTACAATTAACTTAGCTGCGCTTATTGCTATCTAACTACTGAGCACGTAAGTTTATCAAAGAATAAATGCAAACGTTCTACTTACTTGGATAATTTATTCGATGTGATAAAGGAACAACACAAAATCGCACCAGAAACTATCAATTTAACAGCTTCGCTGATATCTTCTAAAATCTCGTTATGCAAATCAGCATTGATGTCTTTCATCTGTTTCAAGTATTTACCCAGCTTAATCATAGCTCTAAGGAGCTCTATGCATTCTCTGTCATTTGCAGAAATGTTGTCGAATCTTTCTAAAACATTAGCTATAGCTAAAAGCCCCATTGCAACCCAATGTGCATTCCCCAATCCTTTCAATACCTCAACCGCCATTGAATGTGCTTCGGTAGAAAGCTGGGACTTCAAAAATTTCTACATCAAACCGCCAAAAACACCGTCATTTAAAACATTGAAAGGAAATCACTGTACCCCTATTCATGATTCTAGATAAACAAAATGTATCAAGCTCCGAAATACCTGATCCATGAACAGTTTTGCACCCTCTGAAATGCCATCAAACAAATTAGAAAAATCTGAGGCAACAGGCTGCATTAAATCCCTTAACTCTGTTCCACTGTCAATTATTTTGCAGCCCAAGCCCTGTAGGCATCCTTAAAAAATTTAAATCCATTACAAAAAAAACGGCAGAAAGTAAAAGCAGAGGATTAAAGGAAGTATGTTGTACCTGGTTAATGATAGCAGACAAAACATTGTCGATGTAACGTATGAGTAGATTGAGGGACGAGCTGGAGAGGCCAGTCATAGAAGAATGTTTGCGAGTAACAGCATATACATTTTGGCTATTGAGAGCGGTACTTGTTGAGGAGCTACTCATTTTGTTGCTAATAACGGCTTCTCTCAATCGCACTGAAATCTTAAGAGTGAAGAAGATATTAATAAATCAAAAGAAATAAAACACCATATTATGAGCAATCGTTTAAAATCTTATAGATCTGGATGCATAAGTAGCGCTTACCGTTTATTACGATCCAGTTAATTTTAGAGTTGCAGGAATAACTACCTCTTCAAAAGCCTACTCTCGCAATTTTTAGCCGGCTGTTCTTCATAAAACCAGCATCTTCGCAGAGCTTCCGAACAAAAGGGACACAAAGTCCCAAAACCGAATTTGTTGTTAATTCATTTTTCTTCAAGTTGGCCATGTGCTCCGAAATTTCTTTTCCATATTATGAGAAAGCAATTAACATCTTATAGATCTGGACGATCCTGTGAATTTTGAGTTGCAGGAATTATAACCTCTTCAAAAGCCTGATCTCGTATTCTACCCGACCGTTCTTCATAAAACCACCATCTTCGCAGCATTTTGCCCGACTTTCGCATCTTCGGAGCTTCCCGACAAAACGGACACAAAACTCCACACAAATTTTGTCGTTATTAAATTTTCTTCCGCAAGGTGCCATGTGCTCCGAAATTTCCTTTCTCTACTTTTCAAAAAGCAAATGAAAAACTTGGTGTTTTATAAGTTGAAAGAGGTCTAAGGGAAAACGTTAAGTTAATCTCCTGACCGAAGTTAAGTTGTGGTACTTTCCATTCAGAATTTCCTTTTGACCAATCTATAAACTGGGATTAGGGCTGGAGGGAGATGTCATTTGAAAAAATTTCCTTTATCTACTTTTCAAAAAGCAAATGAAAAACTCGGTGTTTTATAAGTTGAAAGAGGTCTAAGGAAAATGTTAAGTTAATCTCGTGACCGAAGTTAAGTTGTGGTACTTTCCACTCAGAATTTCCTTTTGATCAATCTATAAACTGGGGTTGGGGCTGGAGGGAGATGTCATTTGAAAAAATTTCCTTTATCTACTTTTCAAAAAGCAAATGAAAAACTCGATGTTTTATAAGTTGAAAGAGCTCTAAGGAAAACGTTAAGTTAATCTCATAACCGAAGTTAAGTTGTGGTACTTTCCACTCAGAATTTCCTTTTGACCAATCTATAAACTAGGGTTGGGGCTGGAGGGAGATGTCATTTGAAATAAGGTAGAGTAATGAATAAAGGTAAAATTATATTACATTTAATTATATTCATTGTGGTGTGAAGTCTTGACATAAGTCATTGCAACATTTTGGATTATGTTCACTGATATGTTGGAAATTGATTTTTGTTGAGTATAGTTCAAATGGTTACCTTAACATTATGACACTAACATTGATTTAGAGATACCATTTAATAATTGATTTCACTAATTTCAAACCATCTTGTACTATTTTATTAATGTTTGTTAAACATGTTTTTAACTTGAACAATGGTTGTTCTCATTGAACAATGGAGTTCAACTTGAAGAAAACTCTTCATGACTTGACATGTGCATTCTTAATATATTTCCTTCAAGTGATTAGAGTTTTTTTAATAAACCTGCTTTGATACCAATTGAAGAAAACACACATACACACTAGAGAGAGAGGGTGAATTTATATTAGTCTAAATTGAACTCAATTTTAAGTTTTAGTAATCTCAAATAAAGGAACAAAGACATCCACACAATTAAGATCTAACAAAAGAAAACAAGACTTAGACATGATTTTACATTGAAACCCTTTTAAGAGAAAACCATGGCAAAATATTTTCTTTTATATATAAGTTCCTACAAATTCATAAGCACCAACCCACAAAAGACACTAATCCCCTCTACTAAGCACCAGCTCAATAAGAGACTCCAATCTTTGAAAGAAGAGGATCCAAACTCAAATATTGTAAAGTAGAAGGCTCCAACCTTTGGAATATAGGATGATAATGATGTTGGATCTATCCTAGATCCCTTGAAGGACTTCAATGATTTTCCCACTCATTTCTCATAAATTTTCCTTGATAAAATATTCTAAAAACACTCACTTAGAACTAAAGTATACTCTTCGAGTAGGCTCACAAACATAATAAAAAAATGCAGAAAGTCTAATATAATCTTCACAAGTTTTTCTATAAATTTGTCTCCAAGATAAGGTTGTTTTAACCTCAAAAATATGATAATATACTAGTTTGATTTTTCTTCATAAGAATACTCATTTTCTACTTCTAATGCATGCTCTAATTCTAATCCTTATGTCTTCTTTTAGGTCTCTTACAAATTCACCTTTAATTATGCTCTTTAGATCTTCTTCAAGTTTAAATTTTTGCATTGGAATGATATTCAATCAATGGTTGTCAAAATGATCCCAATACAACCTTTATTTATCCACTATAAAGTTTTCTTTTCATCCTAATGGTTGCAACCCTTGGATCAAGTTGACCATTTCTTATTTTTTATTTATTTATTGTCTTTTCCCAAAGTTGACCATTTCTCCTTTCTAAGTTCGCCAACAATAAAACAACTTTGTTTTTATTTATTTAATATTTTTTCCCAAATCTAGGCACACATCTTCCCTAGGCCAGCTCTTTTTTTATTCATTTTTCTTGCCCAAGTTGGTCACAATCTCCTATTGGGGTCATCCCTATTTCTCCTACAATATAACTTATATATAACTTATTTTTTATTTATTTATTGTCTTTTCCCAAAGTTGACCATTTCTCCTTTCTAAGTTCACCAACAATAAAACAACTTTGTTTTTATTTATTTAATATTTTTTCCCAAAGCTAGGCACACATCTTCCCTAGGCCAGCTCTTTTTTTATTCATTTTTCTTGCCCAAGTTGGTCACAATCTCCTATTGGGGTCATCCCTATTAGGAACTTAACAAAAAAATTTAAAAAAAAATATTACCCTTTCTATAGGGTCAACCAAGGCAGATTTGAAAACTCTAAACTCTATAAGAAGTGCTATAAATTTATTACATGTTCTCTTTTTCATTCAAGACGTTGTCATTGCATGCCTTTGATATCAATGACAATATTCGAACACTCCTTCCTTCTCCCACATGACTCCTCCTTTTTCCTCCCTTTAACTCATATAATATATTGCTTGGGTTCTCCCACTCTCTCTATCTTTGTGCACTCTCAAGCATTGTCCCCCCTCACCCATTCACTCCTTTTCTTTGACCTATCATTTTCTATCCACCAAAACCAAACTCTCCCAATCCCTTTATTCTTTTTCATCGTCATATTTATTCATGACCTGCATCAACATGGAGGATGCTATGAAATGTCATTGATTAATACATGTGTGCTTGTCTATAACCTTCATTTCCCTAATGTTTCTTGAATCCTTTTAATAAATCCATTTCCATCCTATCCTACTCATGCTTCTTCTATTCATGTGAAAAGTTAGATGGAAAGAATGGAGGATGGTCGCCATGTCATACCATATTAAATATGTGTCCATCCCTAAGATTATTTATCCCTTCCTTATAATTAGGACCTATTTATTTTCCATTGTTCTCCCTATTGATTGTTTATTGTAGGGTTGTGACAACTTCTAACTTAGATGTGATATTTTTGTGTGAGAATCATAAATTTTTTCTCTTTTTTATGTTGATAATATTGGAAAATGCATGCATTGTGAAGTTCACTTTTAAATGGTAGAAATGGATTTGTTATAAGCATGATATGAATTATTCCTCAAATAGTTTGGGAGGATTATTGTCCAATAATTTAGAAGATTTGTGATTCGAGAGTTTGGGAAGATGGTAATTTAGAAATTAATTCAGCTCAATATATACAATCTTTCAAAGTTTATGGTGTAACTTGATGAAGTTCCATCTAGTACATTAGTTGTTTCTTCAAAAAAAAAAACTTCTAAAGAACACACAGACACACATGAATAATGATCTTATATTATTGAGTTGCTTTTGAATGTCTCACTATATGACTTTTATAAAGTCTTTCAAGCATGAATTTATGAACTAGCAACCTATAAGAATGAAACCAATTATTATTACAATAATAAACCAAAACTCACTAAGGTGGTGACTTTATTACAATATGTAAAGTTTAATATTCTAACATCTCCCCTTAATGTTATATTTTACACAACAAAACATGTTGATAAAATATGTATTTGTACATACATGTATGCGTGTATTTATACATATATATCTATATGTATATACATATGCATACACATATGCATAGATATGTACATATTTTTATCAACATGTTTTATTGTTTGAAATATAAATCTTAATAGAGGGTGTTAGAATATTAATCTTTCATATTACAAAAAAATAACTATTTTCATCACTTTTGACTTATTATTGATAAAATAATTAGTTCCATTCTCTTAAATTGATAATTAGAAAAGATATACTTAACTAATTTTATAAAAATCATATAATGAAATATTTAAAAGTAACTCAATAACATAACCATTATTCATGTTTTTACTTTAGAAATGTGCATACTCTTTTATAATCATTAATTAGTTAAAAAAACAAATAAGACAATAAATCCAATAGACATTATTGCTCTCTTGAAATTATTTTGTGTTACATTATATAAAAAGACAAACAACAAAGTAAGTCAAGTAACGCAACTAAGAGGAAAAGAACAATGGGCATTATTGCCGTGTTCCGCGTGGCGTCCTTTCTTACATAAAGCTCCGCGAAGATGCAAAAGTCACAATCTACGCGTATTTATCTGTGGCTACGAAGAACGGTCGGCTATCAATTGGAGATCAGGTTTTTAAAGAAGTTATGATACGTTTTTTTTTCGCAGGATCGCTGTAAACGATAGTCTAAAATTTTGCATCCAGGTTTCTTCTCTAAGATTTTAATTTGTTTGATCATAATTCTTTGATAATGTGTGTTATATCTTCGATTTATTATTTTTCTTTCTCTTTTAAATTATCAGTCTGATTGAGAGAACCCGCTAGTAGCAACAAGGTGAGTAGTTCCTCAACGAGTACTTCTCCCAATTAAAAAAATTCATGTGCTGTTGCTCGCAAACCTTCTCCTTCAACTGGACTTTCAAGCTTGTCCCTCGATCTACTTCTACGCTACATCGATAACGTTTTGTCTGCTATCGTCAACCAGGTACTACACATTTGCTTCACTCTTCTACTTTTATTTTATGCCCTTTCTGTTTGTAATGGATTTAAAATTTATACGGATTCCTACAGGGCTTTGGCTCCAAAATAATTGATAGTGGAATAGAGCTAAGGGATTTAATGCAGCCTGTTGCCTCAGATTTTTCCAACATATTTAATGGTATTTCAGAGGGTGCAAAAATGTTCTGAGATCGGGTAACTCGCATGAGCTCTCTGGTGCACTCATAATGAATGCAAGGCACGCCCATCAGCGTCAGAAGTATTAATGATGCTTTTATCTGAAGGAAAAATTTCACTTCCCACCCGGACAGTTGCAGAAAAAGATTCAGTACCCTATTTAAATTTCAACCTTAGTCAAGCAACAATGCTGAATGACAAGCATTTGGAATCAAGTTACGTAAGAGATTCCAATTCCCACCCAAGCAGATGTCCAGATTTGAGTTACGTGAGAGACTGGAGTTTTCACATAGATATGCTGAGTGAGGAGAGTAGTGAACAGGTACTGTGAAGAGCATAGGTAAGATTAAATCATGTTTCTAATCAACAACAAATTAGATGGCCGATAAGATTACAGGACAAAGTAGCTAATAAAGAAAAATTTGGTATAGGATGCACACTCATATAAATTAAGAAAAGATATTTATATTTTAAAAACATTAGACGCATCTCCATATAAAGGCACACTCCTTAGTAAAGCTGACCAGACTTTTTTAAAACTCAATATTTGCACTTGTAGTTAGAGGTTCATAATTATGGGATGGATGGAGAAAAATACACGTAAATTTACCAATTGCATACACACCAAAAATATATTGTGTTGTTGCACATAAACACAATTCTATTGCATGTTTATAGATGGATTACATCTACCTCATTTAAGGAGGAATTTAGAAGCATATAGAAAATTCTAGAAATAATTCTTAACCAGTTATGAGGAAAAACTTAAAAAGTTATAACTGCAGATTTAATGGTGGAAATTTAAGGCTCACGTGGCAGACTGAAGATTAACGGTGGTAGGGTAGTTGGGATTATAATCTCCAACGCTCCCCCTTAATCACAACTACCATAAATGGTATTGCATTCTCTAATTCCTTTGTTGATGACTGCAATTTTCTTTTGTCGCATTCTTTGTCTTCAGACTTTCTCAAACCTTATCTTGCTTGATAGCTTCAAACCAACTCTAGATCTGTTGCTCTTTTCTTAATCATAATGCCTTTGTATTGGCTTTGTCCAACTGCTACGATAGTCTCTCAAATCTTCAAAATACTCATCTTGACCTTCCTTTCTATAGAGGTCTTACAAGACAATGGTTTTCTATGACCCAAAACTTTTGTTGTCTTTGAACATTCAAATATTTCTTGATTACCATCAACATATGAATATTTAATCTTAAACAACCTTGTGATCATACCTGTAAGCTTTTGTCAACTTGTCTCATAGCTCCATCCATAATCCATTTCCATGCATTCATTCTTCATCTCCTTGTTCCAACATGTCTTCTCACAATGATTTATCAATCCACAAATATTGCATAAATGTACATCCCAAAATCTATCATTTGTGTGTCCTTTCCTGTTATAATATGAACATTCTAGACCCTACATCCCTCGAATTGATTTGCATGTACTTGGAACACCGGTATCATACTTTCCTTTACCTGCGACATACCTGAGGGCTTCATATTTGGGCCTCATTATTATCTCAATTGGATCTTTCATTCCTTGTTCATTCTTTCTCAATCCTTTACCTCTATAACTCATTATTTGCATGATCTTTAAACCAATATTATCATCAAAACAACTAGAAGTTTTTTTATTAACAACATTACCATCTTCACCATGACAATCTTTATCACTAACATCTTCAACAAATATGTACACTTATCAAATGACAAACACAAATATTTTGTACTACTTGAAACATCACAAAATGATTTTGACTTCAAACATTCATTGCCTGTAATAAATGATTGATTTAGTTGATTGTTTTCTTTTTAATCAAACATTTCTCTTGTTCTAGTTTCTTCATCTTTTCTTCTAAATCATCAACCAACTTCATTATTTGTTCCATTTCTCATTCATTTTCTTAATCTCATCAAACATATTTAACTTTTATTCTAACTCTTTATTCTTCTCACCAAATTTAATCAATTTCTTCCAATGCAAAATATGTTCTTCTTTCAACCACTTTAATGTTTCCTCTAGCTCTTCAATTTTTTCCTTATAATCACTAATTTCTTTTGAAAGTTTATATTTTTATGCTTGTATCTATATTTTACTTTTGTTCACTTCTATTAATTCTTCTTTTAAAATATCTATCTCAGAAATTAATATTTTGATTTTTTTCTTCACCTTTTTTCCTATCTTTCTCATAGCAACAATCAATTAAACTCACCTTATTCACTTCATCAACAATTTAAATCTTCTAACAACTTTTCAATATCTTTGAACTTCTTTAAAAATGATTATAACTGGGAAACATTTGTTATAAAAGGCTAAATATTTCACTAATTTGTTATAAAAGGCTAAATATTTGTTTTTATTAAATCTGAATAAATTTCCCATAAACATGCATGTAAACTATGACAAATATTTCTTAATTGAAAAAGAAAGTCTCTATCTCAAAATGAAACACATTGAAAAAGAAAAAACAATTCCAAACAACTACCATTCCTAGTCGCCCTTAAAGCATATTACATGTGAATGAAGCGGAACCTTGACAATATTGTGTAGAATGTATCACAATGTTTTATAACAAAAATAAATTCATAATAATTAGTGAATTGAAATGACATTAGACAAGTTGTCAAAATTTGCTTCTTATTTAGACTCAACCTCTGAAGGATAGATAATAAATTTAACTAATGTCACTCATTAGCATAGTATAAGACTGTTGGTGACTTTTCCTAGGTCCTTACTATATGAGTACAAAAGATTTATATCTAATATAGAAAAATTTTAAATATTTGATTAAACTTTCAACAATATTTTATTTTTATTTTTTACATTTTTGTAATTTTAAATATCTTTTCTTTCTTAGTTTTTCAATGATTTATGTTTTGTAAGATATTAATAACTTTTATATGAGAATTTTATCAAATGTAGAAGATAAATAATGCTATATTTTCATTCCTCGCAATTTTTTAAGGAAGGGAGCATAATTTGCAATTCTAAACATTTATATTAAACCCCTAAAAAGTAAGAGATATTTGATGTATTGAAAGCCTATAACATATGTTTATATTGGTTTTATGAATTAGTACATCGAAAATTAGATTGCAAAAATATGATAATAAAATTGCATGCAATACCACGACTACCTAGCAAAAACACAAAACCCAACATAGCATAATATGATAAATAATTGAAGTTGAAGATGGTATCCATCTCAAATAGTAAAAAAAAAGGGAAACTGGAAAGACACGAAAATCATTATGTGTATCTAGATGATTGTTGCACTAATAACTCAAGAGGTACAAGGTCAGCATATGGAAAATATGCTACAAGCCCATCTAACTGATAGACTAATGTGGTTTGGAACCAAATTGAGGGGTACAAGGTCATATTAGACCAAATTTCATACAAAATTGATAGGCATGCTTCATCAAATAGGCTCTCCTACAATATCCTTCACATTGAGTGCTACAAATGTGTATTGGCTTGATTTGCATGCATTAATGTCAAGAAAACCGCAAATTAATCCACGAGAAGCTCAACTTTGCTAAAAACAAAATGTCATAGACTATCGTCATATAGTCGCGTACTACATGCACGTAAGACATTCAATATTTAGAAAAAAAAAATCTAGAAAAAAGGAATAATATAAAATATAATTGGATTAGATATGAGAGGCAACATAAGGGGTCACCACATGTGCATGGGTTCGTCTGGAGGAATGAAGCACCAAATATGGACAACATTGATTGGTCAAATGAAGAGAAATGAAAAAAGGCTAAATGATATTTTCATTCCATTGTTCATGCATGGACTCCTAGACAAGATCCACATCAACAAAATATACAGGCATGTACACAAAAATTCAAACATATATATCTAATATATCACATAAACTTCTTATACTTTATAATATAACTAATGCATTCATTTATAATTCATATTGTAGTCATTCCATAGTTTCCTTCAACATCCATGTCTAAAAAATACAACACAGCTTGCAGAGATATATATTGAACACAACTATGAAGAGATACTAAACTATGTAGAATGACACATAGTTTGTAGGGAGGGTGCATGCCTACAAAAGAAAGGAGGAAGAATGGTTTTCAAGTAAGTATTTCATTAGTAAGAATATTAATACAATGTTTAAATATATAAAAAATTATGCAAATTAATAAAATATATGAGTTCATATTTATTACAGGTATAATGCTCCTTGGCCATTGAATCTAGGGGGTTCCAGATCATATAAAGACAGAAATGGGAGAAAAAAAATTGAACCAACAAAAAATGATCAAAGAGTGAATACACATAATTGCTACATACTGCAATTGTGGAGAACAAATATAAATTGGCAACCTATTCTTTCCAAACATTTAGTAATAAAATATATTATAAAGTTTGTAGCAAAAGCAAAGAAAAGCTCATAAACATACAACCAAATGTTGATGTGCCTATCAAACATGGAAAATCTTGATGATTTGGTTACATGAGCATATAGAAGACTTCTAACCGAGACAATTATATAAAGTGAAATCGGAGCTCAAGAAACATGTCACATGTTGCTAAAACTTCCATTAGTAGAGAGTAGTAGAATATTTGTTAATCTAAATGTTTCACATGAAGTAATCAAACCTGTAGCTATACATATTGAAGAGAACAATGAAGAACAAATGATATATCTCATTGATGGATATAAAACAAGGCCTCCTTCTATGGAAGATGTCTCATTGATTGATGCAGCCATATCATGGATATATAATCCTAAAGAAGAATAGAAAATAAATGGGAACGGAGACAAAATGCATCTATTATCAGATTTTTCCATAGGTTTATATCCATTCATCTATGTGAGTTAGATAAATGGATTGGCTTTTTTCTAGAGGAGTTATTATTGTACAAACTATTCCATGACATAGAAAGAGATATTAGTCATGATAATGACTCCATAATAGCAAAGTGGGAATCATTCAACTACAATCCTTGGCATGTGGAATGAACAACAACTATACAAAATGTTGAAAATACCAAGGATTTTTAAATTGAAGATGATGAACCTATTTGAATAAATACCATAGAGTATGAATGGGAGATTATATCTGGATTGTGTCATGGTCAAAATATACAAGTTTCTGAAATAGATATTTTGGGTAGAAGAGACATTGATAGACATACAAATTGGTCTCATGACTATCAAGGTGAAGAGTATATAGTTAGAGCAATTAATTTCATAAACAACATGAGAGATCATGGATGTCTCACACATAAAAATGTACCACAATCCATCAACTACACAAATCTCAGTGCTAAATAAAGAAAAGAAATCAACATAATTATGACACACTACCATACAAATCAAAATAGAGAGACATTATTCATGATAATATAAGGAACAACAAGAACAAGAAAGTCATATTTAATTGGTGTCATTAGTCGAGCTCTTCAAAATGCAACAAACTGTGTCATTCTCCCCTTCTATTACTTGGACCAATAGGAGTTGCAACATTCAATATAGGAGCCTATACCATTCATTCAAAATTGAAAATCCTAATACGAGATTTTGCTCAGCTAAAAGGAAGAATACTTACAAGTTTTCAAGAAGAGATAGAACATATCAAATATATTTGGATTGATGAAATGAGCTTCATTGGTCAAAACATGCTGGAAAACATAGATTCTCGACTCTGACAAGCATTCCCAATAAATGCACATAGAGGCTTTGTAGGTACATCTTTCATTATGACTAACGAAACAACCTATTTTATATAATTCATATCTATAAAACTTATATAATATTACTATATAGTTTTTTTTAAAAATTGGTGAATTATCTTTCAACAATATCTATGATTTTGGTTGGAGATTTGGGTCAGTTGCCTCCAGTCAATGGTAGGTCGACATATAACAGCAATAGACGGGAAAATTTACTATGAAAGGAATTCAAAACTATGATTACATTAGATTAAAAAAATTATACAAGATGGAGAAAACATACAAGAACAAATATTTCATCAACTTTTGACAAATCTAAGTGATGCAAACCCAAACATTGATGACTAGAGATTGCTTATGACAAGAACCCCTTTAAGCATAGATGTTGCAAGTAATGATGAGTTTAACAATACTATCCATTTATTCTCCACAAATGAAAATGTTCATAATCATAATAACAAAATGTTATATCCATTGAAGCATCCTATTGCATGCAAGGTTGCAACAAAAAGTAGCAAGTGCACATCCAACCGCAGATTACTCAAGTGATGAACTTGATCTAGAGATATTGGTTAGTAAGAATTCAAGGGTCATGTTGACTTCAAATCTTTGGACAAAATAAAGACTTGTAAATGGAGCTTTGGGATATATTTGAGATATTGTCTACAAACCAGGAAGTTCCCCACCTGAACCACCAACATATGTAATGGTTGAGTTTTACAATTATTCGGGAATACCATTTAAAGATAACCATCCAAATACAATTCCAATAACAACAATGCAAAGAGGCAGAACATATTAATTACCATTAAGATTGGCATGTGCATTGACAATACATAAATCTCAAGGATTAACTCTTTCAAAAGCCATAGTTGATACATGACCGAGAGAAAGAATGAGATTGATATTTTTTGCAATATCTTATGTAAAGTCTCTAGAAGGTTTGAGAATAATGTCGGCATTCACATATGACCGTTATGAAAAAATGGAAAAGGGTAAACAACTTGCCAAGCATAAAGCTAAAGAAAACAAATTGAAATTTAGAACATAATTGATGTAATATATTTTTCTCCAAATTTCCTCCATGGATTTTATGTTTTTTAATACAAATATCATATCTAATATCACTTTCTCAAAATATTATATAAAAAAAATCATCCATTTCATTGTGCATAAAGAAAATGACAATTCAAAAATCTCAAAAAATAAAACTAGTTTGAAATAAATTATCATTAATAAATGTTGAATTTTTATCACAATAATAATTTATAGCATTGTAATATACAATTATATGCTTTCACAATGTCTATGAGAGAAACTTTAACTAAAAATGGTTTAACATTGATCAAAATCAAGTTTATTTGATTATTTCCATTTCATCACTTACATCATTTTATGAATAAAATTCATGTAACCTTACATGATTTTTTTTGTTATGATAAAGAGGAATACTACATATATGTTTTTCTATTCTATTTCCTATTTAATTGCATACATTTACTTCAAATGAAGAAAATGTCTATATATTTATCTCATTAACTCACCTTAACATATATATTGCCTTTAAGTTTAAAATATTTATCTTCTACTATTCAATATTGATTTAAAAGCTAAAAATGGTTTTCAAATATGTAGCATTTTCTAAATATACATCATGTAACATTGCATCATTTTTTTTATGATAAAGAGAAATGCTACATATATGTTTTTGTAATCTATTTCCTATTTAACAACATGCATTTACTTCAAATGAAGAAAATTTCTATAAATTTATCTAATTAACTCACCTTAACATATATTGCCTTTAAGTTTTAAGTTTAAAATATTTATCTTCTACTATTCAATATTGATTTAAAAGATCAAAATAATTTCCATGCAGGTGAGTAAGATGTCACATAATGTGCGTGCATGGGTGTCCAATTGGTTGACAAAGTACACTACCATCTTCCATTCAATGTCATCCTTTGTATAGAGGAATTAAGGGTTCGCTATTAGTTGCGATAAAAAATGGTTAATAGAAATAACAAAAATGGACTAAACAATATTCAAATAAAACTCGATAATTATGCTTTATAATTTAACTTCCTCTATGGTTCCAAGGTGAAAATGAACTTAGATGTAAAATTTTATAATCTACAAATTAGGATTATAGATTTATGTGACTGGCTAGTTTCTCAATACCATGAGCTTTGAGACCTTTACCTTGTTGGATGTATCTAGAAAGTCACTATTAGGCCAACAGTGACAATAAAAAAACACAATCTATCTTATCAACTCAATATGAAGTTCATGAGATTTCTTAAGGGACAATCACAAATTAGTTATCGCATAGGACCACTTGAAGAATGGTTGCTTGTTACTTTTAAGTTTAATTATTCAATCAGATTCATGGTGTATTAGGTCTTGCCATCATTTAGGTTGTTACATGTCGTGAAGTCCAACATAACAATCAAAGTTTAGGCTCTTCTTCATGATATTGAAAATGAAGAGATATTACTCGTGCATAAATGGTTAACAAAGTAAAAATTTCCTACAAATTTTGAAAAACTATCTACACATTGCATCTATGACTAAATTCAATGCTTATAATATAGTATAGATGTTGTTTAAAAGATAAACTGCTATTTGAATGATTCACCAAGTGATTTTTTCCCTTTTTAAAATATCATTTTTATAAATGATTCCAAATTTTAATTTGCATAATATTTTACAAATGTTGTTATCATAGTTCTAAAAAGTGTGATATTGCCTTTATCTCATTTTGATTATCAATAATTTAAATTTAACCAAAATTAAATTAAAAAACATCATCTATCATTGAATTTATTTGCATCTCATACTTCATTATTGAATATATAAATATTGCATATTTTCAAATTTGATATCTCTCGGTGTACAATATTCAATGTTTGGTTAAGGTTAAGCATGTTATCATTTAATTTGTTTGCACGTCATACTTTATCATTGAATGGAATGGTCAAGTGAAAATGTCATGATGGAAAGTGCCTAGCGAGTGGCATCCGGGAGGAACAATTGAGGATAGGCAAGAGTTACATAATATTTTAGCTGGAAGGGCATGCAGTTCTTTGGAGGAGAAGGATTCCCTAGCCTGGGGGTTGGATCCTAAAGGAAAATTCTCTTTCTCTTTGGGCTATCAAGAGTTGGACAAACAAGTGTACGTGAGAGAAGGGGTTACTTGGTGGAAGCGGTTTTGGAGTCATTTCTCTTGCCCAAAATGTAACTTTTTATGTGGTTGGTTGCTTGGAGTTCTGTTGTCTCACTTGGGATAATTTGAGAAGGAGAGGTTTTATCGGTCCCTCTACGTGTTTCCTATGTAGGCAAAGTGAAGAAATCTCTTCACATCTTTTCTTATATTTTCCTTTTGTGAAGGAAATTTGGCACTGTTGGTGGTGGGTGTCGCAAAAGGATTGCTTCCATGTTTCCTCGCTGCATGAATTGTGGGATCATGTAGGGAACTTTTTGACCAAGGCCTCTTTTCTTCACATTGCCTGGGAGATAGGACCTTCATTTATTTTATGGAATATTCAGTTGGAGAGGAACAAAAGAATATTTCAAGGGAAATGAATGCCAAGCCACCAACTTTGGATGCATATTATGAGCAACTTGCAGGTTACTATCCTTGCAAATTGTGATTTGTCTATTCTAGTAGATGTCAGAGATCGGGATGTTATTCATAGGTTAGATTTGGATGGGTGTCAAGGTAGGCCACCCCCTTCTAAGGTTGGTACTCAGACCAAGAGAAAGGTTAGATGGGATGGTTGTTGTGCTCCCCCTCCCCCTAGGGTTTTGAAGATAAATTTTGAGGGCTCATCTCATGGAAATCCTGGGCATGCTGGAATTAGGAGAGTTGGCAAGGACAATGATGGAGTAGTTTAGTTTTTTTTTCCTCTTATAAGGGATATCAAACTAATAACTTGATGGAGGCCCACGTGATTCTTCAGGCTTTGGAGAAGTGTTGTATCTTGGGATGGAGAAAGATTGTTGTTGAGACGGATTTGCAAATCATTGTACATATGTTATCTAGACAACAGTTGGAGGGTGTGAGTTGGAAATTAGAATGTGTGGTGAGGCAAATCTTTAGGCTTTGTGGTTCTCTGGCCTTTGTTATTTTTTTCCATATTATGGAACAAGGTGGCAGATTGTTTGGTTCATTGGGCTTCTGAGCAGGTTGGTCAGTGTCATGTGTAGGATTGGGGACAGTTCTCCTTGGATAATGTTAGGATGCTTAAAGACTTAGTTATGGAGGGTATGTGTAGGAATGTGGGTATGGTGGGTGAGAGATGATTCTTGGTTCTTATATTTTTTGGTTTTGTTGGGTTACATTCTCTCTTTTTCTTTGTAACGTTCTCTTCTGATTAATAAAACTTTTACCCCTTTTGTTTTTCTTTTAAATGGGCTTGCTTGGGGTAATCCAAAATCTAAGAAGGTGAAGGTGGTGGAGTGGTCTAAGCCAAGGGAAGGATGGTATAAAATTAACTTTGATGGGGCCTCCAAGAGTAACCCAAGACCATCAGGAGCTAGATTTGTGACATGAGATTAGGAGGAAAATATTGTAGCAATTGGAGCTTCAAAACTTATAGAGGGAACAAACAATGAAGTTGAGGCTTGGGAATCTATTGAAGTATTGAAAATGGAGAACAAATTAGGCTTCTTGAAAATACAGCTTGAAGGAGATTCCTTGATTATTATTAATGCAATAAATTAGGGTGAAATACATGCCTAGAATTTGAATAAATATATAACTATTGCAAGAATTTATTAGAAACTTTGAGGAAATTGAAGTTGGGCATGTGATGAGATTAGGGAACAGAGTGGCGAGCAGACTATCAAAATGGGCAATGACTCTTGATGATGGGCCAAAAAGTATGGTGGAAGATTTTTTCGTAATCTTGAGCTCGATCATTGACTTGGAATAGTACATTGTCATTTTCAAAAGCTATTAATGAAAGGGTGTGGTGGTGGGGTGATGTGACATGGGTAGCACTTGGTGCTCGGATGGGTGGTGATTGTATTTTACTATGGAGGCCACCTTTTCCTTGATTACGCCAAGACAAAAATTAACATTTGTGGGAAAATTCATTAATAAAAGAATGAAAAATATTTTTAGATTTGATGAAGATGTTTTCATTCAGATAAAGGAAATTCTTTTGGTTGAAGAGTTTATGATGACTAGACACAAGTACAGGATGAATATAGATATTTTGTCAATGGTGGGAATGTGTGGGTTGGAGGTTGGATGAAAGGAAGATATTGAATGTGTGTTGAAGGGTTATGCGAAAAATGATTGGATGTATGGTATGCAGTCAATGTTGAAAAGGGCAATTTCAAGGGAAGGGTTTATGCTTGCAAAGGTGACCAAGGATATAGATGAGAAGACTCCACAATAGTTGATGTCATTTATTCACTGGGTGTAGGGGATGAATAAGAATGAATGTCGGATGAAAGTGTATATTGGTTGGGATTAGTTGATTCATTACCTGTGGGCGAAGGAATGAGAGTGAGCCTAAGGAAAGAGGAAGGCGGGGTTGAAGGAAGAACTAGAAGCAAGATTCAAGATGAAAGACCAATGGGTTAATGGGCCTTTGAAAAAAGTGAGGAAGAAACGAAAAGAAAAACACTTTTTTTGTTTAAAGCTTGTCTAAATGTAGTTACTTGATTAAATTTTATATGTTTTAAGCTATTAAATTATATAAATGGGTGTATAGCCTAGCAGAATACTAGTAGGTAGGGGTAGGGTTTTGGTTGATGCTTTGTCAGACTATAGGCATCATTTTGGAGCAAATTTTGGCAATGTTTCTTTGTGATGTGGGATAGATGATACTATAACTTATGTACTTTATTTTGAATGTCAATAAAAAAACATATAACTAGCATACCTATATTTTTAAAAATCTAAGTACGCTGAGAGATATCAATTTTGAAGATATAGAATATTTATATAATCATTGATAAAGTATGAAGTGCAATTAAATTCATTGATAGATGATGTTTTTTAATTAATTTTGGTTAAATTTAAATTAATAATAATTAAAATGAGATAAAGGCAATATCATAATTTTTAGAGGTATAATAACAATATTTGTAAAATATCATGCAAATTAAAAATTTGGAACTATTTATCAAAATGATATTTTAAAAAGGAAAAAAAACCACTTAGCTAATCATTCACGAAGTAGTAATAACTATTAAACAACATTCTGCCTAGTAATAAACTTCTGCTAGCAATCCAAAGATATGATTTATGGGAGGGTAATGCACATATTGGGGGTATTTTCCCGCGGAATTTTCTTCTATCCAGACATATCTTCATGTCAGTCTCTGACAACATCAAACACACTTGGAGATGCATAATTTTTCATATATCCAAAGTGCTTTGGATAGGCATCATAGGGAAATTGGGCAAGAAATGATTACCTTGATAAAGAAAAAGACTAATGCCTTGTTAATTCTAATGAATGCGGAACTCCCTGATGTGAATCCACACCCATAGCCATTAGTGCCTGATTTAAATGTTGCCCTAGGGCTTGTGTTATTGCAGGGTTCTAATGAAGCTGCAGGATCTGCTCAAGTTTGAGCTACTGTTGATAGGGGCTCGATGCAAGAACAACAAGATGAAAACATCCAACTAATGGATGAGTAAGGCAGAGGGTAATTTTTTGTGATCCCCATTTTGATGACTATAAATATGGATGATTGGTGATTCTACATTTCAAAAATTGCAGAGGATGGCCGCGTTGCCAACTTATAAGTATATGTATAGAATTAACTGTTAATCGAGTTAAACTCTTTTGGATTGTAGTGAGATTGAGACATATATGTAGTCTTGCAGCCAATTGAAAAAATTGGTAAACTTGGTTTTGTAAAAATGATATTTATATCATATCATTAGTTTAGCTTCATTAGGTTAGCATTAGTTTTATTTAGGGGATTTCAATTGTAATTGAAGCTATAACTGGAGGTTTTCTTTTTTCTAGTTCTTTCCTATTGATATGCTTTTCGAACCAAATTTTTGTATCCTATTACTATATTAATATATATGTGGCTTGTCACCTTGCCAAAAAAAAAAGCTATTAAACAACATTTATCTATATTATAAGCATTGAATTTAGTCATAGATACAATGTGTAAATAGGTTTTCCAAATTTGTAGCGAATTTTTACTTTGTTAACCATTTATGCACTGAAATATCTCTTCATTTTCAATATCATGAAGAAGATCCTAAACTTTGATTGTTATGTTGGAAGTCACAGCATATAATTTAGGTATCCTATAGTGAACATGTAACAACCTGAATGATGGCATGACTTGATGCTTTGTGAATCTGATTGAATAATTAAACTTAAGAGTATCAAGCAACCATTCTTCAAGTAGTCCTATCTAAAAACTAATTTGTGATTGTCCCTTAAGAAATCTCATGAACTTCATATCGAGTTGTTCAAATAGATTGTGTTTTTTAATTGTCAAAGTTGGCCTAATAATGACCTTCCAGATACATCCAGCAAGGTAAAGGTCTCGAAGCTCATGGTATTGAGAAATTGGCCAATCACATAAATTTATAATCTCAATTTGTAGATTATAAAATATTACATCTAAGTTCATTTTCACTTTGGGATCATAGAGGAAGTTAAAGTATAAAACATAATTATCGAATTTTTTTTTACTATTATTTGGTCCATTTTTGTCAATTTTACTCATCATTTTTTCTCTCAACTAGTAGTGGACACTTAATTCCTCTATACGAAGGATGGCATTGAATGGAAGACGGTAGTGATACTATAGACATCATTTTGGAGCAAATTTTGGCAATGTTTCTTTGTGATGTGGGATATATGATACTATAACTTATGTACTTTGTTTTGAATATCAATAAAAAAACATATAATTACCAACAAAAAAAACATGATTAAAAAATTTATGATTTTCAAAAAGTATTAAAAAATAGAATGATTTCAAAAAGATATATAAAATACAATTATAAATCATGCATATAATAATTAGGTTTTTTTTAATAAAAATGTTTTTATTTAATTTTTCATTTTATTCAATTTAAATTGAATCAAATCCCTATAAGTGGTTTTATTATTATTTATCTTTTGAGATTAAAAAGAAAAAAAAATTGTCCATAAATCATTATTGTAAAACAAAAAAAGTAGCTCTGCTCTGAAGTCAGGGAAAATGCAAATTAATAAAAGCACATAGTCGGTAGGCCCTCTGAATAAGTATATTTGAGGGATCCATGCTTGGAAGCAAACTTATGGGTCGCAAGGGTTCTTTAATTTTTTAGCTCCCCCTTGACATGGCTCAAATCCTCAATGGCAATCAAGTTTCCCATAGAATAAGAAAATACATAGAGATCTTCTGAATTCTTAGGGGGGATATAGACCCCAATTGGTTTTCGAGAATGGATCTTGGGTAGACAAATGCAGAGTGGAGACAACACAAAAAACCCTGCCTAACACGATGCCTTGGCCTGCAACTAATGAATGGCAAACAATCAATTCGAAAAGAACCAAGAAACTGGAAAGATAGGAAAAGCTTTACCCAAACCAAGCATACAATCCCTAGCTAAAGAAAGGATTTCTTCAACCCGTTCCATGATATATGGACCATAGGCTTTACCCAACAACAAATAAGAGGGTTGGCCCTAACATATCTAATGCATCCTTCCAAAAGCAAGATGATTTTGAAATAAATAGTAAGGCTACTCGGCCGATTCAATGAATTAATAAAAATAACCGCAAAAATACCAGAAATGGATTTAGGGCCTTTCCAAACCCTAATTCACATTCTCAGAGAAAGTTAAATTCCCGGCAAGATCAGAAGGGAGATTGCAAGGCATTCATAATTCATAACAATATTGTTGAGTCTCAATGAGAGCATTGTCACAAATTTGGATTATTTGCAA
Source organism: Cryptomeria japonica (assembly GCF_030272615.1). Classification (NCBI taxonomy): domain Eukaryota; kingdom Viridiplantae; phylum Streptophyta; class Pinopsida; order Cupressales; family Cupressaceae; genus Cryptomeria; species Cryptomeria japonica. The sequence continues at coordinate 207,741,881 of NC_081411.1, forward strand.
AATGGAGGGGTTTGAGTCAATCAAGCAAGAATATTGTGAATTGGTGGAATAGTGCATTCCCCAACCAGGTAAGCATCTCTATCCTTCCAGAAGATTTTCTTTATATTACCTGCAATAATGAGGCATTGAAAAAAAAACTTCTATCAAGATATCTAATCATCTTTAAAGGTTATAATTTTTCAGTTTTTTTATTGACATAAAAATTTTGATCGAAAAACTATCCAATTTAAAAACACTCCCAGATAGGTAAGAATCTCTTATCATCTTGTAGAATTAGTACATTTTAAAGCCCTAGTAGAAATTGGTAATACTTTGGGTTCGTTTATAGGTATAGAAGGGGATTATCTGAATTGTACACAAGTAAAAATATTGGTGGATTTTGATAGAAATACAAAATCTCTGGAACCGTTGGAACTAATAACTTCTTAGGAAGCTTATCTAATAAGGGTTGAATTTCATAATGGGCTAGTATCAGATAATGTTATTACACATTTAGATACATGTGACAAATCTCATAACCCTAGTAACAAACAGGAAGTAGGTATAAATATTATTCTTAATCAAGAGGCAGGGGACTTCCAAATTGAAAATATCAACCTAGTCAAGGTAAATGACAATAAATGGGAGAAAGAAATGGAAATCATGGATACAAATAAGATGATAGATACCCCAGAAGTAAACATGGTTGAGGAAGATACAAAATCCCAACCATTTGAAGTCAGATGGTGTTGGCTCCGATGGCCCTAAAGATGCAATTAACATTACTAATCAAGAGATAGGGGAAATTGGGATCATGGGGGAAGAGAAAATTCCCATGGATGTGGAAATATTGTATAATTTAATGGGATTGAATCAAGAGTCAGATGTAGGATTGGACTCTAAACAAGAAGACAATATTGAAGCAGTCCAGGAAAAACAAAGGTTGATTTCAGCAATATTGAGGTTAGAGGAAGCAAAAAAGGTGGAGTCTGGAAACAGTGAACCTCTAATCCAAGAGGTGGAGACTGCTAATGGTGTTAAGTTGGGCTTAGATTTGGACTTCCGGAACAAAGAGATCGTAGATTGTGAAAAAGCAATCAAACGTAGGGGGGATCTCTGAATGAACTTAGAGAGATGTCAGGAGCAACAAAAGATCAGACTAAGATCACTACTTTGTTACAAGTTGGAAAGGGGAAGGGCCTTCCCATGGAGCAATGAGGGTCACATCATGGAATATTAGGGGCTTAAATTCCCCTAACAAACAACGTTTGATCAAACATTGTCTAGTCACTTTTGAGTTAGAATTAATATTATTCCAGGAAACTAAAACTAAGTTAAGATCAGAGAATTGGAATCTGTTAGGCAAAAAATTAGGAGTCTGGAAAAGTTCCTTTACAAAAACATCTGAGGCAACATTTGGTTTAGCCATCTTATGGGACCCTAGGAAGATCAACTTTGAAGAAATTATACTAAAAGTGAACTAGCAGGGGGGCTGGGTTAGAAGCATTAGTAATCTGTTAAGCTTTTTTATAATAAACATCTATGGACCTTTAAGCATACTAGGGAAAAGACCAGTTTGGGCTGAGGTGGTTGCATTCATGGCACAAGATGTAACTAGGAATTACATCCTAGGGGGAGACTTTAATGTCATTTTGAATCAAAATGAAAAGGTAGGGGGAAATCAGGCTGAAACTACTGCCCAAAAGGATTTTAGGAGGTGGGTACGAAATAATTGCCTCCTGGATATTGGTATGGCTAATGGACAAGTTACATGGAATAATAGGAGGATTGGAAATAATTTCATAGCAGAAAAATTAGATAGATTCCTTTTTAAAGAGGACCTATAGAGTTAAATAGGTCTTTAAGATCTAAAATACTTACCACAATAGGTTCACATCATTTTCCAATATCGTTAACCATACAGGAAGAAAGTGATCCAAGGAAGTGCTCTTTCAAATTCAGAAGAATGTTGGTTCAGGATCAAAAGTTTGTGGGGTTGGTAGAGGAATGGTAGAGGGAAGAACAAATTATAGGGTCCAAAATGTACTTCTTTGTTATAAAAATGAAGAAACTAAAGCAGAAAATACTACAATGGAATAAGGAACATTTTAAGAATATATTTTCAAAAAAAGAAGGAATTGAGGATGAGTTGGATAAGCTTAATGAAACAATCATTAAGAATGGGATGGATAACGAAAAATATTTAAAGGAGAAATAGTTATTTCATAAATATGAAGATATACTAACCGAAGAAGAGATCTTCTGGAAGCAAAAATATAGAGAAAATTGGTTATCCAATGGAGACAGAAACACAATTTTTTTTCATAACAACACTAAGCAAAGAAGGATAACAAATAGAATTCTTAGAATAAAAGGTAATAACAGAAATCTGGTTGAAGACCCAAAACAAATTGCTCAAGAGTTAGTTTCCTACTTTAAAAACATTTTAAATAATTGGGACTACTAGGATCTGAGCTCACAACAACAATTGTTAGCCAATATACCTAAGGTTATTTCAGAAGAAGATAATAAGATGCTAACTAATAGATTCTCATTAGAAGAAATTAAAGATGTAGTTTTTCATCTTCATTCAGAAAAAAGCTCCAAGACCATATGGGTTCACTGCAAGCTTCTTTCAAAAATGTTGGCCTGTTATAGGATTGGAATTATGGGAAGCAGTGGAAAACATGAGAAATTCAGGAAGGCTACTAAAGGAAATCAACAATACCTTCATCACATTGATTCCCAAGAAAGAGAAAGCAGAGGAATTGGACGATTTTAGACCCATCTCTCTGTGTAATATAATTTATAAAGTTTTCTCTAAAGCCCTAGCAAATAGGATTTAAAAAACTCTGCCTTCAATCAGTTTGAAAGAACAAATAGGCTTTGTGTCGGGTAGATCCATATTAGAAGGGATTATAATAGCACAAGAAGCTATTCATTTAGTCCAGAAAAGAAAGAAACCTAGTATGCTGATAAAATTAGATATTAAAAAATCTTATGCTAAGGTGGACTGGAGATTTCTTTGTAAATGTATGGAAGTATTTGGATTTGCTAACCAATATATTAACATAATATTCAACTACATATCCAACCCTAAAATATCTTTGTTAATAAATGGAACCTCGAAAGGTTATTTTGACATCTCCAGGGGTCTAAGGCAAGGGGATCCCTTATCCCCTTTCTTTTTTATAATTATGGCAGAGGCCTTTGGTATAGTGGTTAATACGGCTCATTCTCAAGGCAAAATCAAAGGAATCAAAATAACTAAAGGGATTGAAAACATAACCCATTAACATTTTGCAAATGATACGATACTTTTTGGAGTAGTTAATAAATCAAAAGCAAAGGAATTTAGATCACTAGTTAATAGATACACTAAAGGTTCTGGACAAATTGTCAATGCAACCAAATTGGAAATATTTTTTTCAAATACCAATGAAAGGATGGAACTAGATATTTATAATATTTTTGGATATAAGAAAGGTAACTTCCCCTATAAATATCTTGGTCTTCCATTGGATAAAGGAAGCAGAGGTCAAAAAGTATGGGATTCAATTGTGACAAAGATATAAAGTAGAATAGATTCATAGAAAGGCAAATAGTTGTCTAATTTGGGGTAGTTCTTAATGTTGAAATCAGTCCTAATAGCTATCCCAATGTATCAAATGTCATGTGTTCCAATATCTCAAGCCGCAAAGGTACAATTAGAAAAAAAGATTGAGGAGGTTTTTTTGGCAAGGGGCTTCAAAGGATAAGAAATTAGCCTTAATAACGTGGGATAAGTGTGTAGACCTCAGAATGTAGGAGGCATTGGAATCAAAAACCTTAGTATGTAGAGCAGGGCCTTAGGGGCAAAATTAGAATGGAAACTATACAAAGAATCGGATAGGAAGTGTGTCAAAATTCTAAAAAATAAAGACTTGATAGGATCGGATCCCTGCAATATCTTCAGAACAACAAATCCACCTAGGGGCTCCAGGATTTGAAATTTCATTTTAGATTGTAGAAAATTAATCTCAGATTATATTACCTGGGATGTAGCAAATGGCAACAAAGTCAAATTTTGAAGTGACTCTTGGGGGAGTTACACAGCATTAGATAGTATCCTTACTAGTACTAACATAAAGGAAACCCTAAGGAATCTGTGGGGGGGAATATCTAAAAGATTACATTGAAATTCCTAGGGAGACCCAAATTTAGGTTGGAAATGGAGATCTCTAGATCAAAATCCCCTCTCTAAAGAAGAAAAGTCAGAGTTCGGGAGCATGTTAGCAGAAAGGAATATAACTATTAAGGAAGGAGAAGACAGGTTAGTTTGGACAAGAACGAAATCAAGAGACTATAATGTCAAAGAAGGCTATGAAGAGTTGATCAAAATAGAACGGTTGGAAAAGATAGACATCCCCCTTCATCTTTGTTGGGACAAAGTATGTTTACTAAAAGAAGGTATGTTCTTATGGGCAGCATTGTAGAAGAGAATTCTAATGGCAGAATGGTTCAAGAAAATAGGATTTGAAGGACCTTCTAGATGTGTTCTCTATGAATCAAATGAGGAAACAGTGGATCATCTCCTTCTGGGGTGTCCTTATACTTTAAAATGATGGGAATAGCTATGTAGGAAGCTACACTAGAAATCAGCTATGACCAATGATCTAATGAGTAGTATGAAAAGTTGGCCAGTCATTCAAAAGCATAGCTTGTTCAAAGATATTTGGAAGATTGCTCCCTCCATCTTAGTATGGAAAATTTGGAAGGAAAGAAACATAAGGATCTTTCAAAGCAAAGGAATGGAAACACATAATTTTTGCAATAAGATAGAGGTGTCAATAGTAGAAACAACAAATAACAAAATTAGGAATAGTAACCTGAAAGATTGTAAGTTCTCAGTTTGGGACAGCAAGATTAGGAAGGGTTGGTTTGGATTAATAGTGATTCCACATTATGGAAATGAAGGAAAAGAAAGTAAGCGGGCAAGAGAAGAATGTAAGTGGACAAAACCAGAGTTTGGATGGTTTAAATTGAACTTTGATGGAGCATTTTTAACAGGTATAGGAAGCATCATTCATCATTGGAATGGATTTGTTTGTGCAAAATTTTCCAAACCAATGGGAAGGGTAACCAACAACATAGCGGAAATGGAAGCTTTGATTTTAGGACTAATGTGTAAGGATTTGGGAATGAAAAAGTTGGCAATAGAAAGGGATTCCCAGATTATCATCAATGCGGTAAGAACTAAACCCACTCCTAATTGGATATTAAACTCTAGGCTAGATAGAGCCATCCAATTATTAAAGTGTTTTGATGAATACACTATAAACCATATATATAGAGAAGAAAATGTTGAGGCTGATGAATAGCTAATTTTGGAGCGGATGGTATCTTCATTGAGAGAATAGCGGGATAAAATATATAAGTTAGAAAGGGGTTTATACATTAGACTATAACTTCGAGGTCAATTCTTTTTTTAAGAGCAACCGTATAATAGTTCAAATCTAATTAAATAAAGGAAGATAAGTTTATTAAAGGTTGTCATCATTAGGGATCGATCCATCAGCCACGTTATACCCGGTTAGTAAAGCGAGACGTGGATTGTGAAGAAAGTTAACAACTGAAGGCTATCTAATAATGATAGTGTCAGTAAGAGTTATTTTTCACATGCGTTATACCATGCAAAATGAAGTGGCTTTATCGCTCCCAACTACTATTAATTGCAAAGAATTCTCTAGATCCTCGTACTTCAATTCTTTGGGTTTGGGTGGTAGAAACAAAAATTGCAAAGAAATGGAATCAAATCTGAGATTGATCTCAGCTAGTGATAATAGATTGATTCCATTCAGGGGAGATATTAAGTCGGAAAGATGGGGAATTATCCTGAAAGAGGTGGATGATTTCTATTTTAAATTCATTCAAGAAATACTAGGGGATGAGCGGCTAAATAATGAATTTACGTATAGGGTTTTACTGTGATATACCGATCACATTTGTTGCTATTCTTCTCAGAATAGGAGTAGGAAAAGGGAATGTAATACAATTATGTAGGACCACCTTTAGAGAACAATTTATGGGAAATTTAGAGATAGCAGTAGGTAGTGTGGATGACACGCATTAAGGATCTCCTTTCTAGAAGATTGTGGCATTAATGTTGGTCCAAGTGGGCTTCAGAATGAGGGTAGGATTATTATCAAGCGACCATTGTTAGTCATTAGGGATAGAGAGGCCTTTAACCAAAGTTGGGAAAGCATTGAAAGAAATGTGTATTTTCTCTTTAAATGGCTACATTTGAAGGAGGCGCCTAATGATAACTAGTGGGTGGAATGCCTAAAACTGGAAGGTTATAAGGCCTCGGAGGACATGCTAGAAATTTCGATGGAAAGGATTCAATTTCTTTCACCTGTAATCATCAAGGCTTCCAAAAGCAAACAAAAATCTAAGGATGAAGGGAGGGCTTCTGGAAGAACTCGGTCTCCGAATGCTGGGGAGGCAGGCTCATCCACTACCGAGCCACAAGCTATGGAGTGTGACTACGTCGATCGCAGTCTACTAGAGGACTAAACTAGTCAGTTTGTTTGATATAGAAGGCTTTTTGAAAGATTTGTAGCAGTTTAAATTTTAGAGGTCATATAGTTTTTTCAGTTTGGATTCAAACATATATATACTCTCTCTTATTTAAGATGGATATTGTTAAAATACTATAAGGTTCTAAAGAAGTTGGGCTTTTATTATAAACAAACAATATATGTGTTGGCTATAGTTAGTGATAGGAATATGTTGGGTTAGATTTACTAACTTTGGCAGGAATGGTCTTTCATCGATAAATTATCAAATTTTAGGAATTCTGTTCTCAGTAAAGATGACTATTCAAGTGGTTTCATATAGAATATAATATACGGGAAGTTATTGGTAAATGCTCTTAGTTTCGAAAGCATATTTTAAGGTACAATTTTTTTTTGGTTTTGGTTCTACTGAATGCTTGGTTGTTTGTATAAGATGATCATATAGATAGAGGAGTAATGAATAATTATTGTTGATGCATCATTATGGTATGTAGCTAGGCATACAAGTGACTAGTTCTCGTAAATGGCTTTGTATCACAGTAGTATTTCTCTTTTCAGACATCTTAGCTTGCATAATATTATAAACCCAGTAGGGGCAACTTTTCTTTAGGATTATAGCTGGTAATATTTCAGTTAAATTTTAATTATGTCAGAATGTTTTCTCTGTTTTAGTTAGGAAGTACAAACATAGAGCAATTGAGGCACTTCATATGTTGGTTTTTAAGGTTTACTAACTAACAAGATGACAAATTTGTGAGCTCTAGTGATTGTCAAATTTTCAAGTTAGAAGTATTGCTCAGTAAAGATGGTGTAGATTTAGAGTAAGGTCTCGACATGATCACAGATAGAGAAGGTGGTGGAGTAGCAAAAATGAAGATGAAGAAGATGTAAATTAATAGCTCAGGAGGAACTGAACCAAGGGCGCAAAGTACCAAATTAGAATCTCATCAGTGGTAGTTAGTCAATGATGTAATAAATGGTTGATGGCCAAGAATGTAATGTATAATATATTCCAAGATTGGATTCCTTGGGTGAGACTAGAGGTTTTCTTACCCTATTTGTTCTTACTAGTGCCCACACTAAATCAGGATTGTAAAACTCTTAAAATCAATAAAATTATTCAGCTACAACCCTTTACCTAAAAAAGAAAAAACTTATAAAAAATTACATATCTATTTAGAAAAAATATTTTATTTACAATATTATAAATAATAAAAAATAAAAATAAAAACTATTTAAAATAGACATTTAAAAAAAAATACAAAGAAATCCAAAAAACACCTAAAAAATCTATCATTCCTAAAAATTTGCTCCTATAACACCAATTTTTTTAAACCAATCATAATGTAGATGAATAATTTCTACAATATCTTAGAATTTAAAAAATATATAATTCTCAACTAGTATTGTGTACGATAAGTATAAAAAATATTATGTGTATTTAGTTGATTGTTGCACTAATAACTTAAGGAGGTCAAATGCTATTGGCAATCTTCGTTCGGATGTTTTCTCTTGTTAAACTACAGACTAAAATTTATGACATTTAAAAAATTGTGCATCACAAATTCAAATCAGATTTAAAATTTTGAGAAAGAGTTGTAAATAAAATGCACAAAAGTAAAAGTTACCTTTGCATTCACCCAAGATTTCAAGACACCAAAAATACAAAGACACCACAAATACACTTCAACCATGTTTAAATAGAGGATTTCTATTTTGAAAGAAAAAAGCATTACCTTGGATAGGATTTTGCTTTCAAAACAAAAAAAATTAACAATTTTAAATTGTAAAAATCTAATAATAATAATAAAATTAAATATTTTTTTAATTATTATTTTTTATTAAAACTTTGCATATAAAACTTATATAATTTGATAATAATAAATGAAATTAATTGCTTTTTCTCTTTGAAAACAAAAATGCTTAAATTTAAAAATTATAAAATTTAATTTATAAATTTTTTTAATTATTTTTTTATGGACTTGAAAAGCACTAAGAAGGGGGGGTGAATCAGTGACACCAAATAAAACACTACTTCAAACACTAATTGGTAGATGAACTTAACCAAGCATTTAAACAAAATACATGCTATCTAAAATGATATAACAACGTCCACAAAAAGTAAAGCATCCACCATAACACAAGTGTTTATACGTGGAAAACCCAAATAGGTAAAAACCACGGTGAGATGGAACTCACAAGTTAACTATCTGTAGTAATAGATAACTGACTGGTTAAGGTCTACAAAGTGCTCTGTTAGGAGTGAATCTTGTTAGAGATCCCAAAGCTTGATTAGAAGCTTATACCCTGTTAAGAGTACTACCATGTTAGGAGTAACCCCGTTGGAGGATTTGAGAATCCAAACTAATGGATCACCTGGTTAGAGGATTTGTACAATGAATCTTGTTAGAGCTTACTTGGTTAGGGGATTTGATTCTGTTGTAATGATTAGGAAACAACAAGAATGGTTTGATCCATTCTGAGTAGCACAATATTTGCTTGATTAGATCCTTCTAAGTACATTCAACACTGCTCTTCATCTTAACACTTATCGATCTTCAACAAAACCTTTCACTCTTGATGCATATGAGTATTTGCATAATCTCCTCTACAAATGATTCACTAAGATGTCTTTAAATAGACATTCAAATCTTATGTCGGCCTAAGGAAATCAAAACACAATTTCCTAGGTGCAGTGTATCTAGACAAGTGATCAAAATTCATCACAAAAATGACTACCAAGAAGTCGGTGATGGTAACTCATCACAAAATTAGATACCGGTTAGAACAATCAATACCAGTTGGAACAAAACATGTGAACTATTGTCCTAGAATCTTCCGCTTGATCTCCATCTTCATCTTCATCTTCATTTTGATGTCGACTTAGTGTAGCCACGAGTTGTCTCTTATGCACCTATTAGTTGACACAAAGTACTGGTTAGAGATAACCCTTAAACATACCAGTTGATAGTGTAAACCAATTGAAGTTACACCGGTAGTCAATGTAATCATATGTGTGTGAGAGAGTGTTTCATCAATGACAACAAGTGATGAATACATTACAATCATCATCAAGCCAACAATCTCCCCCTTTGGCATTGATGGCAACACTTAGAAAATTTTAGAGTAATACAATACCGCTAAGTGTGCATGCACAACAAATTTACACATATACGCATACTCCCCCTTAATGCAATACTCCCCCTTAATGCATGCATAAATACAAAAAATTTAAAAACACACATACATATTTCTTCTCCCCCTTTGACAACAATGCTAAAATGAAAAGGTAAAATATATACATATATATAGAAAATATGTATCAAAGTGTTAAGCATATATTAACAACTTAAAAAAGTTCATGCATTGGCTAAACTCGTAAAAATATCATTGAATTTCTGCTTCATCTGTGATAAAGCATTTTCCCATGATTCTAGTATGTTAGCAGTATACTCAAATATAGACATCAGCTGGGAATGGAATTCTTCCATTGAGTCTAGCATACAAGTTTTAGGAGTAGCAAGAATAGCTTTTGCATTGGAGTAGGCTCTCTAAAGAATGTTGACCTGTAATGTGAGCAGACTCTTGAGCTCCTTTAGAGATCAGAGTCTCTTAGCCTTCTCATTATCATTCATGTCCAATCTGTCATGCAACTCATCTACAAACCAGTTAAAGGCATGAATGGAGTCCTGGAGTGGGACATATGCCTTGCATATCCTTTCCATTTCTTGCTCGGTTTCAACTTGACTCTTAGAAATGTTAGAATAAAAGAAAGAAACATTGGAGGTAAAGGCAAGATACTTTTCTCTAGATTCAATAGCTTTTCTCAACAGACTTCCACTATGAGATAGAGCCATTTTGCCACTTTCAATTTTCTTTTCCAGTTTATCTCCATATTTCTTCTTGTGGCTCTTCTCAGCAGACAATTGAGCAGCATCTTCAAGTGATTGGATTTGATCAGATTCATCTCCAACTAACTGACCAAGTTTGCTAATGGGTGTAGGAAGATGTGCAACAGCTGTTTCCGGTAGTAAACCAGACAAAATTTCTACTGCATTCTGGATTGTCTTTGCTTCAATCCTTTGCTCTTTCAATCTCTTCTTATGCACTCTAGATTGCATAGAAGTAGCAATCTTCAACATTTTTGACACACTCAAAGTGTTCATATCAATGGGTCCTGAAATACTTAAAGAATCATCATCATCTTCAAGTAGTTTCTGCTTTGCCGGTTCAGGAGGTACACTCTTGATGATAGCTCTCTTTGTATTCTGCTTTGTTGTCTTTTTAGGTAATTGAGTGACAACTTTCTCAATAGACTCCTTTTGAGTATTTTCGATGACCGATGGAGATTGGGGTTTCTCCAATCGTTCTATTTCCGGTTCATTGTCCACTTTTAATTGAACGGTCGGTTGATCAACTAATGTAACATGTACTTCAGTAATTGTAGGAGGCTCCATATCTGGTGTAGTGTTGTCTCTAGATAGGTCCACTGTGTTCTAAACATCTTCATCAACAAAAATAATGAAATCATCCTTCTTCTTGATTGGATAGACTATGTCAAGTTGAACAATCTCCTCTTCATCCATTTCTGGTAGAGGAACATCATCTGTAGTATTATCCTCATTTCTAGAGTAGACGAGTTCTTCCCTCTGTTTGATTACACAATCTATCTGATGTGTCTCAGACTCAATAACTGTCCTTTTTGCATTAAGAAGCTTCAATTTTCTCATTTTAAAATCAAAATGTATTTTGTATTGCTCAACTAAAGTACTAATACCATCCGAGCATAAATTGGGAAAATATTGTACAAATATTTCATCAATAATTTTCTTTTCCAATTGAATAGCTCCCTCCCATTTATTTTAAAGAGTATTATACAAAGAGATTGAAATATCCTTTTTCCAAGTCATGCGGAAATCTATTGTAATGACCCAAATAAGTGATTACCTATTGAATGACTTACTTCTGCTCATCATCAATGAAAGAATCAAAATATTCTTTGACATTGTCAAACCTATTCCTTCCTAGTGTCTTCATTGTTCTCTCAAAAACTATGTCAGGTTTGTAGGTAGCCATATCAATAGGTGTAGTTGCCTTTGGAACTACCTTTACCTTATTGGATGTTTTGTCGGATGCTTTTTCCTTCTTTGGTTCTTCTTCAGAATCTATTCCCTCAGACTCTAGTTGCAAAATCAATCTTTGATTTCTTTTATTTGGTGCACTCTCCTTCTTTAAATATACTTTAGGTGTCGGTTCCTTTTTGGTTAGGACACTCTGAGTCACTCTTGTGGTCTTTATCACAGGAGATGTTTCATCGGACTTCTTTTTCTTTCCTTTCACATTAGCTATAGGTACAGTACCAGTTTTTGTTGGTACAACTTGGACTGCCACAATGTCTAATTTTGCCTGTTGTTTATCTTTAGGCGATGCTAACAAGGTATTAGCATAGCCAACCAGTAAATCATGATTAACCTTGTAGCATATCTTCCATCTCTTCCTCACTCAGCTCAATTGCTTACATCAAGCAAAAGTCAGTGGTAACAGTGAAGACTATGTCTTTTGTAAAGTGTTTTACCACATCTTTAGGTAATCTCATTCTCATGCTCATCTTTTTTTGAAATTCATTAAAATACATATTCAAGGCAATTGAAAAGGTATTCTTCATAACCTTAATGTTGTTCTTGATCTGTGCATTGACCGGTAGGTCTTTTGACCATTCAATGTCTCCAATTCTCAGTAGGAAGTTCTGAAAATAGAAAATAACCCAACTAATAGATGACCATATTTGAACTTTTGAGTGTTGTCCTTCTTAATAGATTGGAAATTTTGAAATAATTGCCCTCTGATGGCTTCACAAAGATCATAATTTGCAATACCAACAATCATTCTATGTGATGTATGAATTGTTGCAGATGGAACACTATTAAATATGCTGGAGTAAAATACCTGGTAGCCTATCACCATTGTTGTTAGTTTCACTGCAGGGTCTTTAATATTGTTGATAGAAAAAGCATGCTTATTAGATGTAGAACTGGTTAATTTGAAGAGAGTGTCCTTTGAAATTTGTCTTAGCACAAGAATTGCACTGGTTGAGAAATAACCAATTACAGCTTGAATAGCTTCCTTGGTTATTGTGTGAGTCATTTCTAAATACTTGTTCTCTTCGTGAACTCGACTCAAAGTGATTCTGATGTGTTCTTCCTCAAAATCTTCAAGAAAGTAGGCGGCATTATGAAAACCTTTTTCAAAAACCCTAGCAGATTTTGTTTCAATCTTTCCGTTCTTATCACAGAGTGATTTCAACTGTGTATAAATGTGTAGAGTTCCTAAATCTTCTATCTTGCAGTCTATGTAACTGGACAAGTCACCTTTGACCACAACTCCACTTCGGACTTGCGATAATGCATTATAAGACATAATTTGGTTTGCCTTTAGAGCTTCCTTAGGCTCAGCAGTGATCATCAACCTCTCTACAGACTTAGAGTAGATGCCATTCTAGATAAGCAAATTTTGAAGTGGTATACTCAAAGAAATACCTCTTTTCTTGCACGTTGCTCCGTTTCTCGATTGAAATGCCCAAATGCACACCAATTCGCCTCTCTACAACTTTCGATTCAACTTAATTTCTCTAATCATGAAAAAATTCGCCAATTGACAACAAGACAATCTTATTCGGCTCTACAATTGCTTCAAATTTCTTTCTCGAAAGAGTTAGGGTAAAAGTGACAAAGTAAAACTTGCTTTTATCCTTTTTACCAACTGTAATAAATGCTCGCACTATAGGGTTACAAACTCTAATTTCACTGCTCAAGTGAAATATTGATTGATAACATGTCAACAAAAAGTCACCAAAATTCATGATTCAAAAATTCTTTCCCGCTCATTTTACAAGGGGTCCAGAGATGTTTTACTGTTAAGCTCCCCTTAGCCATGTTAAAACAAGCTTAAGTCACCGGTGTTGGGTTCTCTTCACTAGGTGAAGGAACAGTTTCTTCTCTAGGTGAGTCATCACTTTTCTTCTTCCAAGTTTGATTCATATCCTCTCTGGTTTCCTCAACATCAACTTTTTGCTTTCCTTTCTGATCCTTGAAAGAGTTGACCGGTTTTCTATTTCTTGATCTACAAAATTTTGCTAAGTGCCCAAGTTTGTTGCAGTGGTAAAAAACCATACCAGATGATCTCCAAGGTCCAGCATTTCCTCTTCCTGTTCTTCTTCTATAGTTCATATCCACATGAACAAAGTTATTACAGAAGGTGCAAATAACATTTGTTACCTTTTCCATCTCGAATGGACTAAACCGATTGCCATAGGATCTTTGCCAGTTTAGGTTTGCCCGGTTATCAAAGTTCCTTATCCGGTCACCATTTGGTCTTGGATGCATGTGTGGTACAGGATTGTTTGCTCCATACCTACACTCAACATGTCTATGCCCATACATTCCACATGTGAAGCAATGACCTTCAAACTTTCTTGACACATACCTAGCATTAGTATTGTAATTTGCATTTCTGTTAGGTTTGTCTCTACAGACATTTGTAGTATGACCAAGCTTATGGCAAACAAAGCAGACAAGTTTAAAAACCTTCTTACCGGTAGTCTTATTGACTTTAGGAGCAGTTTTGTTCTTTGGATAGTTGCTCTTTGTACCAGAGGATTCACCTTTTTCAGTTGTATGAAAACCAAGTCCAGAGATATCACCCTTCATTCTCTATGATTGAATTTGTTCTTCCAGCATGGTATAACTTTTGACAAACTTCTCCAATTTCTCATTGGCTTCATTAATCTTTTTGATAAGATCTTCATTATGCTTAGACAAGTTCTCTTTCAAAGACGATGTCAGCTCAAGATCTAGCTTTAGGTTCTCCTTTTCTTTTGTTTCAACAATCAATTTCTCATGCATAGTGTCTTTTTCCCGTTTGATCTTTATAATCTCTTGATCTTTTTCCTTGATAAGATCTTTAGCAGCTCTTCTAGCTTCTAGTTCCTGACTCATGCGGATAGTGAGACCTTCTAGCTCTCTCCTTAGATTCAGTTTCTCACCGTTCACTTTTTCAACTTCTTCTGCTAAACCTTCAATATTGGCTTCATCTGAAGAACTATTATTAGATATTTCTAACAGCTTTGCAGATAGCTCTCTCCTTTTGACTTGAGAGGCTTTCAATTTGCCCCTAAGGGATTCAACTTCATTTCTGCTAGCTTCTAGCTCTCTATCCATCTCGAAGTAGCTCTTGTCCCCCATGGTAGTTTCAAGACTCCCTTCCAAGCGGTTAGGCTTCAAAGAAGTTAGGCTCTAATACCAATTGATGAACTTGAAAAGCACTGAGAGGGGGGGTGAATCAGTGACACCAAATAAAACACTACTTCAAACACTAACCAGTAGATGAACTTAACCAAGCATTTAAACAAAATACATGCTATCCAAAATGATATAACAACATCCAAAAAAAGTAAAGCATCCACCATAACACAAGTGTTTATACGTGGAAAACCCAAATAGGTAAAAACCACGGTGAGATGGAACTCACAAGTTAACTATCTGCAATAATAGATAACTGACCGGTTAAGGTCTACAAAGTGCTCTGCTAGGAGCGAATCTTGTTAGAGATCTCAAAGCTTGATTAGAAGCTTATACCCTATTAAGAGTACTACCCTATTAGGAGTAACCTTGTTGGAGGATTTGAGAATCCAAACTAATGGATCACCTGGTTAGAAAATTTGTACAATGAAGCTTGTTAGAGCTTACCCGGTTAGGGGATTTGATTTTGTTGTAATGATTAGAAAACAACAAGAATGGTTTGATCCGTTCTGAGTAGCACAATATTTGCTTGATTAGATCCTTCTAAGTACATTCAACACTGCTCTTCATCTTAACACTTATCGCTCTTCAACAAAACCTTTCACTCTTGATGCATATCAGTATTTGCATAATCTCCTCTACAAATGATTCGCTAAGATGTCTTTAAATAGACATTCAAATCTTATGTCGGCCTAAGGAAATCAAAACATAATTTCCTAGGTGCGGTGTATGTAGACAAGTGATCAAAACTCGTCACAAAAATGACCACCAAGAAGTCGATGCTGGTAACTCATCACAAAAATAGATATTGGTTAAAATAGTCAATACCGGTTGGAACAAAACATGTGAACCATTGTCCTGGAATCTTCTGCTTGATCTCCATCTTCATCTTCATCTTCATTTTGATGCCAACTTAGTGTAGCCACAGGTTGTCTCTTATGCACATACTGGTTGACACAAAGTACTGGTTAGAGATAACCCTTAAACATACTGGTTGACAGTGTAAACCAATTGAAGTTACACCGGTAGTCAATGTAATCATATGTGTGTGTAAGAGTGTTTCATCAATGACAACAAGTGATGAATACATTACAATCATCATCAAGCCAACATTTTTTATTTTTTATTATAATTTGATTAGTATTTTTTTTTGCATTTAAAACATAAAATTTGATAATAATAATAATAATAATAATAATAAAGGAAATGCATTCTTTCTTTGAAAACAAAAAACTTTGCATTTTAAAATTATAAAATCTAATGGATAAGTTTTTTTTTCAATTATTATTTTTTATTTTATATTATAGTTTGATTAGTAATTTTTTTAAATATGATAATATTTTAACATCAATTTTAAAGCAAAAATTGAATTTAAATAATATAGATAATTTTTTTTTTTAATTCATAAATTTGTTGACGTCTAATGCACGTCAACTTAAACGATTTTTTATTTTTATTGACGAAGGTTTTTATTGTCTCATCTTCGTTTAGGATTATGTATCTATGATATGGCTGCATCAATCAATGAGATATCTTCCATAGAAGGAGGCCTTCTTTTATATCCATCAATGAAAGATATCATTTGTTCTTCATTGTTCTTCATTGTTCTCTTCATTATGTATAGCTACAAGTTTAATTACTTCATGTGAAACATTTATATTAACAAATATTCTATTGCTCTCTACTAATGGACGTTCTAGCAACATGTGATATGTTTCTTGAGCTCCAATGTCTCTTTCTATAATTGTCTCTGTTAGAAATCTTCTATATGCTCGTGTAGGCAAATCATCAAGATTTTCTGTATTTGATAGGCGCATCAATATTTGGTTGTATGTTTCTGAGCCTTTCTGTACTTTTGCTACATACATTGTAATATATTTTATTACTACATGTTTGGAAAGAATAGGTTGCCAATCTATATTTGCTCTCCACAATTTCAGTATGTAGGGATTATGTGTATTCACTCTTTGATCATTTCTTGCTAGTTCAATTTTTTTCTCTTGTTTCTATATCTTTATATAATCTGGATCCCCCTAAGTTCAATGGCCAAAGAGCATTATACCTGTATGAATATGAACTCACATATTTTATTAATTTTCATATTTATTTATATATTTAAACATTGTATTAATTTTTATTAATGAAATAGTTACCTAAAAACCATTCTTCCTCCTTTTTTCATAGGAGTGCACCCTCCCTACAAACTGTGTTTCGTTCTACATAATTTAGTATCTCTTCATAGTCAAGTTCAATATCTATCTCTGCAAGTTGTGTTGTATTTTTTAGACATGGATCTTGAAGGAAACTTTGGAATGACTACAATAGGAAATACAAATGAATGTGTTTGTTATATTATAAAGTATAAGAATTTTATGTGATATATTAGATATATATGTTTCAATTTTTGTGTACATGGGTGAAAGTATAGTGTTGCATCGCACATTAGGCTAAGTGCAGGGAAAAAAAAAATCCTACGCCCTACATATACCCTCCAACTCCACTTAGCCCCCCATTTCCACAGTCTGAAATAGCTGGAACGGGATGGGGGCTAAGACATCCTTCAGCCGAGCAAGGTAGGGCCGAAAGGCTTTTTTTCTTTTTAATTTTTTGTTTTTGTTTTTAATTGTTTTAATAATATATGTATACATTTTTTATTTTTAATTGTTTTAATAATAATATATGTATATATATTGTTTTGTTTTGTTTTTTAAATTAAGGTTGGAGGGATTTCAAAAGCATCTTTCAACAATAGTAAATATAGTCAATGATTTTAAATTGATTAATCAATGTATCCTCAAATGGAAAATACAATTAAAAAATCATATTTGATCTATAAAGTTCCCTGACATCTCATAGATCCTCAAGTACAATGCTTCATTTTGGAGTCAACCAAATCATGTAAGCCTCATCCTTTATGACAAGATTCTCCATTTTCTTTTCTACTAGCCAAAATTGAGAATATATCTTTTGTGGGTCCAAAATTAAATATAAACACCAGTATAGTGAGATCCATCTCCCTTACGAATGCAATTACCACTAATATAAGAGAATATAATTTACAAACAATCTCTCTAATTACATTCAGGCATCCATGTATACCTTCCAAGAGTGTTGGAGATACATAACATATACGTAAAGATTTGTATAGTCAATGGTGCCTTAATCCTAACAAAATTATTTCAAGAACCTTAAGTACTTTGTTGGTTTGAAATGGTGGTTTGTTTAGGAGATCTTTTAGTTTCATGGAGTACCAAAGAATATCGTATTTAATAAAGGTGAGTTTGATAAGATCATATTTGAGACACCTGGATAAAGTCAAGGTTTTGGAAAACCTTACATAGAATTAGAAAGTAAATTGGACTATAGATCAACCTATCACCTTAAGATTGATCAACAAAAAGAGAGTGAACCAAATTCTTGAGGACTTGTTATTGATGTAGAATCTAGGATTCAATAATAAAGATGGGAACTTACTTACCATTAATTGAGTTTGCATATGATAACACTAACCATAAACACACTTCTCATTTCTTCATTGGAGGTTCGTAAGAAAGTATTATATGCTTAACAAATATGAGGACATGGTAGTTGTGGATCCAAATGAACTATAAAATATGAAAGACCAAACTTCAATTCATTAGCAATTGGGAAATGTAGTGGATTTTAAGAAAATTTATAAATAACAAAAAAATATGTCAAAATAGTCATGTATTGGAGAGAGTGTTTCTAATAAATTAGCCACTGACAAGCTTGATTATTTTTTGTCTTCTAAACTTGCATCTCACTTTGTGGAACCTTTTGAGATCCTAGAACCCTTTGGTGCAATAACTACTATATAGTTATATATGAAAGCATCATATCTAGAAGTTACTTTGCTTGTCACCTATAGGTTAACTTCGCCACTAACCCTAATTTTTAATTTATAATATATTTCATTTATTGCTCTTCAAGAAACATGATGTTCATGAGTTCTATGTTCTTGAATAACATGCTTTTCAATTTTAAGATCCAAAAAAAAATTTGGTTGTAAAAATATTGAGAATTCTTGAGATGCATCAATTCCATTGTGAAATAGTGAGATCTCCTAGTATAAGGTATAATAGGACTAGTATGTTGAGTGAAGTGCAACATGAGTAGATGTACCTAATACTTCGGTAATGTTTCCTTATTCAGTTACCAAGCATCATGAGGACACAACCTCTATGTGGGAGGTTGTCATGACAACCCCCTATTTGAATGTTGGAGTTGATATTGAGCCTCACAACTCCCAAGAATCACTTCCAATAAAAACACCAATCACATCTAGAGAGAAAAGACTATGATTGTAGGTTATCCAACTTTGAGATTTGATATAGAAAAACATTTGATATTGAAATGAATATGAATTAAACTAGATTAACTAGATTACATTGTACACTAATGAATGCTTATAAAAGAAAAATGAAAACCCTAGATAAAGTAATAGGAGACCTAATTAATGATTTATTAATAAATTAGGTGATTGTCTATTTTACTCCAACATTATATACCTATTACGAATTTTTATATTTGAAGTACAATTATGCTAGAATGATTATTATTATTGATATTTGGTGTAACTTTCTAGTTTAATAAAATGATTATAATCATTATCTATAATGGTGTAGTCGCATATGCATATTATAATTTTTATGTTAAATAAGTTCATGTGTATGTTCATGTAACTTATTTTTCAATATAATCTTTAAGTTTCAATGTCTATAGGTCGCAGTTCATTTGATTCATTTTGTTTAAAATGTTTAAAGCATATTTGTACAATGTTTCATCTTGTTTGTGGCATTTATTGTATATGAACTTGTTTTTAATTCAATTTAATGTATACATGCTAATTCACACACACACACACACACACACACACACACACACACACACACATATATATATATATATATTCATACATTTCACATCACATCTAGATATGGCTTCGAGTGGTTCACAACATTTTTCTTCTGGGCAGAGTGTGCATCCTGATCCTCAGCAGACCTCACATAGGTCTGAGACCCCTAAGAGTACTCCTAAGAATTTAGAGATTGCTCATACTCAAAGAATGAAGTCCTCTCTAGTGCAGTTACAACAGACTTTAAATAACACTCTTGTGTTGGCCAATAGGGATAAATTAGAACGCATTAGAGATGAGCTGATGCGTATGATTGAGCTTGCTCAATCATACAACCCATATGATGACCCTGACATTGAGCATTTTTATAGTACTTTATCTCACACTGTCTATGGCATGGTTAAATGGAAAATAACAAATAGAGATGTTTTTGCAGTGAATGTGAAATCCATGTTCCTATTTTACATGGAAATGGTTGTGGTTAGAGGATATTGGGTCACTAGATGTGAGGATCCTATTGTCGCACCATTCCTATATCCTAGATGGTTGGCAACGCATCATAGATGGCCGCAGAAGGATGAGATACCACAGTATTTTTGCAAACAATTGTATGCAGAATTTCATCTAGGATATGATGTTGATTACACAGACTTTCCATGACATGCTGGGTAGGGTAGGGGCAGATTTGCAAACAGATTTAGACACCATGATACACAACCCCCTAGTAAGAGGGCAATGGTGGGTCAAAACCTTTCAATTTTTCCAAAAGGTTTGTATTTGGTCATAGGTGGTGATGGTGATATGGCAGACGAGGAGGCATGCGTTGGCTTGTATTCTAGCATTGCCAACATTACTACTCAGGTTGGTGAGATGACTTATGATCGCATGGGGAGATATATGTTGTGTTCTCAGAGTGCCCCTATTATTTATGAGATGGATCCACTTTATGACCCATATATTCGTTATGAGCTATCGTCGCCTGCAAAGATCACACAATTACCGAAGGATCATCTGCACCAGATGAGCTCCTATTTAGTGAGTGATCTTGTGGATTCTTATCAGGATCTCTCTACATTACATGGGATCACTCCTCAACAGATGCTTGAGTTCATTGGATGAGTACTTCAAAGATCCTCAACTAGTCCCAGCCATGGTGGAGGAGATTCAAAGCCTGGTAGTTCCAAGTAGGAGGATATTTTGATACCTCCTACAGCTCCCGAGACTACAATGCATCCTACACCAAAAACTCCAGGAGTTCGGCGACAAGGTTTTTCATCTCTTCTTATGGATGAATTTATTGATCCAGATGCTCTGTCATTACACCCTTCGGAGATATCTGGCATCGAGCGTGCATTCAAGGAGAGGAATAAGGTAAGAAACCAAATTTTGATTTTAACTTAGTTGTATATATAAATTTTATATGTATTCGCTACCACTGATATATTTTTTTATTTTTAAATATATATTACAGAAAATTATGATGGCCGCGAGATATGGAGATTTGCAGGCACCTAGTGATCCTATTCATCAGGATACACAAGTAAATTTATATTTAAATTGATGTGTCTTATTTTTTTCCTATTCATCAAGATCCACTATATATAATTTTTTTAACATGGAAATTGTGTACACAATGTAGGCCCCTATAGCAAGCTGCGATGAATCAAATCAAGGATCGAGACAGGGCGCAACATAGATCATTATTGTTATATACATGCTTGCTTATTTTATTCTGGATATATCTGACATTTCTATTTTGTATATGGTGTGGACATTTCTATTATATGGATATATCTGACATTTATACATGTTGTGGACAATTAGATATTATACATGAACTATGGACATTGCATTTGTAACCTTATTTTCGACATTATACTTGGACATTTCATACATGTTACATGTTTATCTAGACATTTCATGTGTTACATGTTTATAGACATTTCATGTGTTCTACATGTTTATTTTATGTGTTACAATGTGCTCTCACTCTGAATTATGTGCACTCTCACTCTCCTAATTCATCAACACCTTTCCTTAATATTTATAATTTATTATTTAGTGCATAATTTAGTCGAAAAAGGATGTCTTAAGGGGATGTCTTAAGGGGATCATAATACATGCTAAATTAGTATTCAATTTCTTCAAACTCATTATTATTGAATTTGTCTACTTAATTGTGTTACATGTTTATAAAACCATTGTTCACCATGTCAAAAAAAAAAACTAGATATGATCCAATATAAAAAAATCATCTCTTAGTTTTAATATGGTCCATATATATATATATATATA
The DNA here is from genome assembly GCF_030272615.1 of Cryptomeria japonica. Lineage (NCBI taxonomy): Eukaryota > Viridiplantae > Streptophyta > Pinopsida > Cupressales > Cupressaceae > Cryptomeria > Cryptomeria japonica. The sequence continues at coordinate 207,763,885 of NC_081411.1, forward strand.
TATATATCCAGTCCTAGTTCAAATTAAACATGAGTTCAAACTCTAGTTCAAATATAAAAGTATGAGCTACAAAAATAAGTTAGATAGCCTAAGTTAGCTCATGATACATATAATCTAGATCCTCTCTATCTTTTATTATCTCCAAAAAAAATTCATGTTCTTCAAAAGGCAACCTCTACTTTTGGTTGCCACGTCCTTTTTTTTAGCAATGTCTCAAATTGTAGCTTTGTCGCTATAACCAAGTGACTATAATGTAGAACTATTTTTTATGGAATGTATTCAATAAATTGAACACCATTTTTGTCTATCTTAGTTTGTCGATAATAGGTTCCTTCTATAACAACTGAACTAGTTGGATATGATTGTCCATAACCATCTACAGTTACTTTTGGCAATTTGAATTTTGTTTTAGTGCATCTTAGTAGATAATAATCTACACCTTTCACATTGTCAGGATCCGCAACCATAGCAAAAATATCACCTATGTATGTACATCTAGATGACACCATATAAATTTAAAACAGAAGTAAGATGTAGATAAAATTTGAACATCACTACATGATCTAAATTAAAACTAAATAAAAGAACATGTATGCACACACACACCTACAATGACTAAATTAGAAACATGTTCATAATCAACTAAATATGTAGGATCATTAATGTCTATGTCATTTTCATCATCTTCTTAAGGAGGCATTTTGATTAACTATTTCATATCTCATTGTGAGATATATACATTTGCAATATTCTCGCATTGAATCATTGGATTGTCCTCAACATAGTAAGCACAAAAGCATGATTTTTCTCTTACTTGAATCAATGGAGGCTTGTGGTGTCCTATAGTCATCACTTGATGTAAACTTCTAATACCAACAATTGTTTGACAATTGTAAGGATTAGATCGATCAATACTTGTTACAAATATGAAATAAAATTTGCACATTTTTAGATCAACAACTTTAGGATAAAAGTGAAATGCAGAGATGATGAAAATTTTTTAAGAATTCTTGAGAACAAAAATATTTTACCTTTCACTTCCCAAAAATAACATTTGTTGTATGGTGTGTCCCGACTAGCAAAATGAATTTGACACCATTCAACAATGTTGTTTGAATTCTCTATGCTATTACCTACATAAAATAACTTAGAGATGTTGTTATGTGCACTTCTTTTTAAATGAAATTATTTTAAGAAATAGATACAAACAAATTGAAAACAAAATTAACAGTACCTACAAGTTCATGTTGGCAAAGTGCATGCTTCACACATGCTCCTACTCCATCGTGCTCTCATTTTCCATGTCCATTTTCAAAGAAGTTCCATAGAAACTTAACATTGTGTCTAGCATGTTGCATGGATAGCCAATTAAAGGCTTTTGCAAATTTAAATTATCCTGCTCCATGTAAAGTTGTATGTCATGTACATGTACAATTGAACATTTAAATTAAAATTTATCAAATTGAAATCAAATACAAATTTACATATTAATGAAAATGAATTGAAACTTATGTACTCACCTGCACAACCATCCAACCAAATCCAGTGTTGTGAAACATTTTTCCTGCGATTTGTAAGTTCTTCAAAAAACATTGCAAAACAATGAGCTACATAGCTCCTATCATGAACCTTATCATCACTGATATAGAAATGAACCTCCTTGATGATAATGTGTTCATTTGGATCAATACAGTTTTATACCCCATCTACATCAAATTGTGTGTGTCTATAGGTCACTTGCACAAATATTGCAACTTGATCAGAATGATAATATTGAGCTTGAATCTATGATTGAGGGGCAAATGTATAGTTCTCATAAAAAATCTACAATTAAAAGAATACAACTGGGTGGAAAATAATTTTTGGAATCACGAAATTGTTTAGCTTGCCATCGTGCACCATGACAATATTGGATATGTGGATAAATTATAGTACGAAATTTGTTCATAAATTCAAGGTAGGGCAATTCACTCTCCTTCAATGCAATTTTTTTGGATTCATCTCCTGTCTTAGTTTGATATGTCTCATATTGAAATCTCTTCCATAAAACTAGCATTGAAACATTGAAATATTCTCAATTTGTAATTGAAATTTTTGCAAATCTCCATAATCAATGCATGTACTTTCTATACACTATAGATTGAAGTCATCTAAATCTTCTGATTTATCACATAAAATTGATTTCACAAATTGTGTCATACTTCCAGGAATGACCGTATCTGGATTAATTACTATCATAGCTTTTTTATATGACTCTAAGTATAGATGAAACTCAACATGATTTTTGACGGCAACAAGTTTCACATACCTTATTTATGCATACAAAGCAAGGGCACAATATCTCAAACATTCTCTGACATATTTTCACATCTGAAAATTCTTCTTTGAATGCTTCAAATAGTTCACTTTGTGTTGTATCTACAAAATGTTAAGGATGTGGAGTCTTCATACCGGTCTCTTCATCTTTCATTTGTATAGTGCCCCTTCTATTGGAAGAAACACGGGAGTGGCTGGTCCAATATTCAATGACCAGTCTTCTTACACCTTCAAAAATTTTGTCTTTTTGAGGAAGTCTACAAATATTTACCCAATTCATTTCAATGTTTTCATCTAACATATTTCTCCTCCTAATATTTCTTTGAATAGTTTTTCTAGATATATACAGTAATTCAAAAATTGCAGTAACTTGTATTTTATGTGACAACCTCTTACTAGAAATCGTAGTCATCAACACTCTATGTGCAGCACTTGAATCAGCTCCTCGACTTGTGGTATTAATAAGGTTCAATGCATCTTGCAAATTTTCAACTATTGTTTCTTTTACATGACCTCCTGATCTTTTCCTATTATTAACACCCAACACCTCAAAAACAAGAGTCATTTCTCTTTTCATGAATAAGTTTACAAATAATTGTGCTCTCCCAACCATAGATTTTTTTTCAAAATATTCCTCCCACATTTTTTTGCAATGCAATTTAATTGTGCTCTCAGGTACCATGTTTTCAGATGAGATTTGACTGAAAAGAGAATCTTCATTCATCTCCATCAAATTTCTCATGATAGAAGAAAAATTTGTACCTTGACTAGTACCAATTTCTTTTGCTACTTCAATTGCATCATCTTCAACATCAACAGGATCTTCTTCAACATCAACAGGTTGCTCTTGATTAAGTTTTGTATGACCTTTCATTGAATCATCCCTTATACGATCATATTTTTTTTCTCTATTTATTTTATTCCCCATTACACAAAGTATTGAAATTTGCTTTCCTAAAATCACAAGTGAATACTCCTTAAGAAAAAAATCAACTCCTTTGGAAAAAATCACCTCCTTGAGAAAAAATCACCTCCTTCGAAAAAATTGCCTCCTTCCTTGAAAAAAATCAACTTCCTAGAAAAAAAATTGAAGATTTCATGAATTGTTTTTTGTTTTTTGTTTTAAAAAATTTTAAAAACACCTCATTAATATATGAGGGAAAGGGTGGGGAAGTGAGCGGTCGCTTCCCCACGCGACCACTCACAGAGGGTCCCACCGCTTGGGGGACTTGGTTGAGCCCTACTCGGTCGAGTCCCACTCGGCCAAGGCTGCCTATGTGGCATCCCACATGGCAGCTTACTCAGCAAAACCCCCCCAATTTGCAGAATTTTCAAGTTCTGCTAAGAATTAGACCATCAATTTTTATTTTTATTTTAAACTAAAAATACCTTTTTCAAGGGCTCGGAGTGAGGAACGTTGACATATAATTTTTATTGAATTTCAATTATAATTAGTATATTAAAATTACAAAATACTACAAGTAGGTATATTAACATTCGAAAAGATTCTAATTCAGAAAAATTTAAAAATTATATATAACACTAGAGGAGAGAGTCCTCTTCAAGAATATATAATTTTTGGGGGGATTGTTATAGTTTTGATAGGGGAAATTTGGTGGGAGACGAAAAATGTCGATTTCGGAAAACTTCGACTTTGAATTGTTATAACGGTAAAAATATACATCGAAATCTTCTTTTTTTTCTGCACTAGCTATGGATGTCATCTAAAACATATTTCAAAATCAGAGGAAAACAAGATTATTTACATATAATTTTGTGGTGGGAGGTGAAACCCCTAATTTGCAGTATTTTTTCAATAATTGAAAAATTGACTTTAATAATTAAAAAAACATATCAATTCTTGTTCCAAAATTTAAAAAAAAAAAAAGGCATAAACTTCATCTAGTTTTACAAATTTCATCAATTTACATCATCTTCAAATACCAAATAGAAATATCACTTTTGTGCCATTGAAGTTGATCTGTTTTGTTGTTGTTAGCCTTTTCCTTTATAAAAGCGAGACACAAGTTTGTACATTTACCCACATGCCTATATACTTTGTTGATGTGGATGTTGTCTGGGATTCCATGCATGAACAATGGAATGAAAATATCTTTTAGCATTTTTTCATTTCTCTTCATTTGACCAATCAACATTGTCCATATTTGGTGCTCCATTCATCTAGATGAACCTATGCACATGTGGTGACCCCCTATGTTGCCACTCATATCTAATCTAGTAATCTTTTAAATTAATTCCTTTTTCTATAATTTATTTCTAAATATTGAATGTCTTACATGCATGTATTGTGCGCCTATATGAGGAAAGTCTACGACATTTTGTTTTTGCCAAATTTGAGCTTCTTGTGGATTACTTGGGCATGTTCTTGGCATTAATGCATGCAAATCCGACCAATACATATCTATAGCACTCAATGTGAAGAATATTATAGGAGAGACTATTTGATGAAGTATGTCTATTAATTTTGCATGACATTTGGTCCGATATGACCTTGTACCCGTTAATTTGGCTCCAAACTGCATTAAAAATATCAACTAGATGGGATTGCGACATATTTTCCATATGCTAACCTTTTTTCCTCTTGAGTTATTAGTGCAACAATCATTCAGGTACACATGATAATTTTTGTGTCTTTTCGGTTTCCTTTTTTTTTAGTATTTGAGATGGATACCATCTTCAACTTCAATATTTTATCATATTATGCTATGTTGGGTTTTGTGTTTTTGTTGGGTAGTCGTGGTATTGCATGCAATTTTATTATCATATTTTCCCAATCTAATTTTTGATGTACTAATTTCATAAAACCAATATAAACATATGTAGGATTGCAATACATCAAATATCTCTTACTTTTTAGGGGTTTAATATAAATGTTTAGAATTGTAAATTATGCTCCCTCCCTTAAAAATTTGTGAGAAATGAAAATATAAAATATTATTTATCTTCTACATCTGATAAAATTCTCATATGAGAGTTAGTAATATAGCATTGATCAATTATGAAGAAATCAAATCAACTAAATTAGGCATATCCAATGAGTTAATTTGAAAGGTTTGAAAACTTGGTTAATAAGATATACATTAAAGCAATTTAATGTAATAAAATCTAGAACTTATCTATTGAATCTAATAAAGCTCTTCTTTTAGCTGAATAATCAATGTTTTATTTTTATTTTGATGGCATTGCACTTAATCCTCTGTTCATCATTATAGGTCTCCTTTTTCACTTGAAGTTGAAATATGTATTTGTTGAAAAGGACCTTTTGTATAATTTCTCCAAACTTGACATTATCTAGTTGTTCATGCTTCAATTTGTTTAATTCCTTCATTGTAATGCCCATAATTTCTTTTGTTGCTTCTTCAAAAGATGTAACCCAAGTGAAACCGATATGGTCTTGCACTTTGCATTGAAGCATATATCTATAATCACATTCAGGAATATTCCTATCGCATCTTCCATAATACCAATTACTACTTCCATTACTATCGACCTTCTTTTTGCATATCCTACTTCCAATCTTCAAGGGGCAAGTTGTGTAACAAAAATTGTCCACCTTTATGAAAGATATGGTAGATTTTATCATTGTCCAATAAGTTTTATCATATTTAAAGTAGTTTGCCATCCTCGATTTTTGTAATACTTTTTAAAATTCTAGCTTGCATTGAAGATGAGGTTTCCTTTGTAATGGAATGATAATTGAGATTATTTCCTCCTGTATCAAACCAAGATCTCAATTGTTTTAACTCTAGAAGATCTAGATTTATAAGAAGTTGGTTTGTGGTAATTGTTCCCAAAGATTTTCCATCAAAATAACTAATCTATGTAGCCGTTATAGTGAGAGTGGGGAAAGTTATTGAATTGCACATTTCTTGGAGTTGATGGCCTTCCTTATTGCAGAAACCATCCCACATTGTTAACTCCACTATACAATCTGACATGTCTTTCAGCTGAATAGTTCTCCTCTCAATTTGTGTGTCATTCTTTCTAAATATAATACTTATTGGATCGGTTGATAAAACCACACCAATGACATAAACCATATATAGAATTGCTTTTCATGTTCTCAGGTTCACTTATTGGTGTAAAATGGAACTATCATTTTGGTATTAAGCTATCCTCCTCCAAACACAACTCAACTATTGAATTACTTTCTAACAAAATTTCCTAGTCATTCTTTAAATGGTTGAAATTCTTGTGTGCAAATTTGAGTCTCCCTTTTTAAATGGTAAACACACTCCTAGTTTTTGTGCGATCATAAAATTGTTTTGCAACAATATTAAAAAAATTCTCTTATTTCACCACCATCAAAATCAATCAAGTCAAAACTGAAAAAAAAATCCATTTCCTTTGGTGTTCTTAAAATGATGAAGTTGACGCTTTGTACAGTGTCTCTTGTCTTTATTGTCCATTTGTTATGGTACAGATTCAATGTTGCAATAGGAATGGTTCTTATAGGTGTGTCATTTTTTTGCAAAAATTGGGTGATCATATGGATTGTTTGAAGGATTCATGCCTCGATCATCATAATGAGGAGAAAATATTATTTTAAAAAAAATTTGGCTTCCTAAATGAATTCTAAAATCCCTAAAAACCATGAATATTATTATGTGTACCTGGATGATTGTTGCATTGATAACTCAAGAGATCAAACGTTATTGCCAGTCTTTGTTTACATGTTTTCTCCTTTTAAACTACACTGAAATTTATGGCAATTAAAAAATTGTATATCACAAATTTAGATACAAATTCGATTTAAAGAACTGTAAAGAAAATACACAAAAGTAAAAGTTACCATTGCATTATCTAAAATTGAAAATTTTGAAAATGGCTTGCAATATGCGAAAAAATGCAGCCAAAAGCTCGAGGGTTTTCACTTTGATTCAGTTGCGGGATCATGCTCAAACGGGAAAAAGGCTTACTGCAAACCGATTTGTAGCTCTGGCTCGTCATCCTCCCTTAACCTCTGAGGCTTCCACTCCAAAGCAAATCAATAGGCGTTTCCTTTCTATGAGAAAATGCCATGGGAGGGAACGTCGACCTTAGGACTTGCTTCCTAATTACAGATTGGTAGGGCAAACTACCAACGGATGGCAGGCACACATCTATTCTGGCTCCAAAAGGGACCTGTCATACCAATGACATGCATACCATGCCAATTTGCCACAGCGGTCTGACCCACGGTATGTGACGTGGAGTTGTCGTGGACTCGTCGGTTTCAATCGTCGAGCCCCACGCAAAATTACGTGGACATGTCGGAGGACGGTCGTGGCTCGCTTAGTGGTTAGCGGTGGTATTTTGTACATAACACACACATTAAAATCCAGAAAGAAAAGAAACAATTGTTGGCGATTGAAGAAACCGCATTCAGATGACATACCAGCAGGAAAAAGAGGGTGCGGGCTTCAAAAAAAAGCTAGATTTAAGAAACCACATTAGGATGGCATATCAACAGGAAAAAGAGGGCATTTCTTTCAAAAATGAAATGGTCGTTTTGCAGGGCAAAAGGAAATGGTGGCCACGTAGTCCGTGAATTAGCAAAAGCAACTAACACGCTATGTTAGTCGAATTCGTCGTTTTGCGAGGCAAAAGGAAATGACGACCATGCATTCTACAAATCAACGAAAGTGACTAACACGTCATGTTAATCGAATTCGTTGTTTCGCGGTCCAAAAGGAAATGACAGCCACGTAGCCCACGAATCAGCAAAAGTGACTAACATGCTATGTTAGTCAAATTTGTTGTTTCGCGGGGCAAAAGGAAATGGCAGCCACGCAGCCCATGAATTAGAGAAAGTGACTAACACGCTATGTTAGTCGAATTCGTTGTTTCACGGGGCAAGAGGAAATGGTGGCCACACAATTCACGAACCAGCGAAAGCGACTAACACGCCAAGTTATTCAAATTTGTCATTTCACGGGGCAAAAGGAAATGATGGCCACGCAGTCCACGAATCAGTGAAAGTGACTAACACACCATGTTAGTCAAATTTGTCATTTCACGGTCCAAAAGGAAATGGTGGCCACGCAGTCTGTGAATTAGTGAAATTGACTAACACGCTATATTAGTTGAATTCACTATTTCATGGGGCAAAAAAAAATGGCGGCCACGCAGTCCGCGAATAAGCGAAAGTGACTAACATGCCATGTTAGTCAAATTCATCATTTCACGGGGCAAAAGGAAATGGCAACCACACGATTTGTAAATCAGCGAAAGCAACTAACATGCCATGTTAGTTGAATTCATCGTTTCACGGTCCAAAAGGAAATGGTGGCCACGCAGTCTGTGAATCAGCGAAAGCAAATAATGTGCCATGTTAGTTGAATTCGTCGTTTCACAGGGTAAAAGGAAATGGCGACCACATAATCCGCAAATCAACGAAAGTGACTAACATGCCATGTTAGTCAAATTTGTCATTTCGTAGTCCAAAAGGAAATGGCGGCCATGCAGTCCACCAATCAGCGAAAGCGACTAACATGCCATGTTAGTTGAATTTGTCATTTCATGGGGCAAAAGGAAATGGAGGCCACGCAGTCCATGAATTAGCGAAAGCGATTAACAGAATGTTCCATCAATCTTGTATTCTATACCCTATACCTAGATGGGAGAGAGAGGGGAGGCATACATACAGGGGCATAGAGAGAGGTGTCTAAACAATGTTCCATCAATCCTCTCTCTCTCTCTCTCCCATTCTTTATCTTTGAAGTCTCTCCCTCTCATCCTCTCTCTATCTCACTCTCCCCTTCTCTCAGGTGTATCTCTCTCTTATTCTCTCCCTCTCTCCTCCCCCTCCCTCTCTCCCTTTCTCATTACCTCTCTTTCTCACTCTCTCCCTCTATCCCTCTCTTTACACTTCTCTCTCTCTAGTCTCCTGTACTCTCCTTCCATCCATTCCTCCCTCTCACTCAGACTCTCTCTATCTCTCACCCTCTCTTTCTCTCTCTCACCTTCCCTCCCTCCATCTCTTCAGTCTCTCTTTCTCTCCCAATCCCTCTATCCACCTCTTAGATCTCTCTCTCTCTCTCTCTCTCTCTCTCTCTCTCTCTCTCTCTCTCTCTCTCTCTCTCTCTCTCTCTCTCTCTCTCTCTCACACACACATTGATTCCCCTTCTTTGTGTTGCTCTTTATCTCTATCTCTCCCTCTATTTCACTCTATTTCCCTCTCTCTCTCTCTCCATCTCTCTTTCTCTCATTTATCTCTTGTCTCTCCCTCACAGTCTCTATCGCTCTATCTCACTCTCCTCCTCTCTTAGGTGTGTCTCTCTCCCATTCCCTCCCTCTCCCCCTGTCTCCTTCTCTAAGGTCATATGGTATTCTTAGGGTTCATATGGTATCCTAGGGATCCATGCATGTGTCCTACGGGATCATAGGACACCATATGACCCGTAATGACATGTAAGATGTCATATGGAGTCCTAAGGGGTCATAGGACACCATATGACCCCTTAGCACACCATACAACCCATAATGACACCAAATGGTGTCCTACGGGGTCATAGAACACTATATGACCTCTTAGGACACCATACGACCCATAACAACGCCATATGGAGTCCTAAGGGGTCAAATGGTGTTGTAAGGGGTCGTAGGAGACCATATGACCCCTAACAACACCATATGGTGTCCTGAGGGGTCATGGGACAACATAAGACACATAATGACACCATATGGTGTCCTAAGGGGTCATAGGACACCATATGACCCTTAGGAAATAATATGACCCCTGACAACATCTAAGGGAGCATAGGGTGTCCTAAGGGATCATAGGACACTATATGATCCCTTAGCACACCATAAGACCTATAACGACACCAAATAGTGTCCTAAGGGGTCATAGAACATCATATGTCCCTTTAGGACATAATATGGTGTTGTTATGGGTCGTATGGTGTCCTAAGAGGTCATATGGCATCCTATGACCCCTTTTGACACCATATGGTGTTGTTATGGGTCGTATGGTATCTTAAGGGGTCATATGGTGTCCTAAGGGGTCATATGGTGTCCTAAGAGGTCATGGAAAACCGTATGACCCCTTAGGACACCATATAACCCATAACAACACCATATGGAGTCCTGAGGGGTCATATGGTGTCCTAAGGGATCATAGAACACCATATGACCCATAACGACACCTAAGGTGTCATACGGAGTCCTAAGGGGACATAAGACACCATATGACCCCTTAGTACATCATACGACCCATAACAACACTAAATGGTGTGCTAAGGGATCATAGAACACCATATGACCTCTTAGGACACCATACAACTCATAACGACACCATATAGTGTCCTAAGGGGTCATATGGTGTCCTAAAGGGTCATAGGAGACCATATGACCCTAGTGACACATAAGCGATCATATGGTGTCTGAAGGGGTCACAAGACACCATATGAACCCTTAAGACACCATACAAACCATAGTGACACCATATGGTGTCCTAAGGGGCCATATGATCTCCTAAGGTCATAGAACACCATATGACCCCTTAGGACACCATATAATGACACAAAATGGTGTCCTAAGGGGTTCTATGGTGTCCTAAGGGGTCATAGAACACCATATGACCTCTTAGGACACCATACGACCCATAACGACACCATATGGAGTCCTAAGGGGTCATATGATGTCCTAAGGGTTCATAGGACACCATATGACCCTTAAGGACACCATACGACCCCTAGCAACACCACATGGTGTCCTAAGGGGTCATAGGACCCCACATGACCCCTTAGGACACCATATAACACATAACAACACCATTTGGTGTCATAAGGGGTCATACGACACTATTTGACCCCTTAGGACACAATATGATCCCTAACAACACCTAAATGGTTATATGGTGTACTAAGGGATCATAGAAAACCATATGACCCCTTAGGACACAATACGACCAATAACAACACCATATGGTGTCCCGAGGGGTCGTAGAGCACCATATGACACCTTAGGATACTATATAGTCTCTATCTCTTTCCATCTAACTCTTTTTACCTCTCTCCCTCCCAACCCCCTTCTCCCTCTCACCCTCTATCTCTATCTCTCTCACTCCCCCTCCCTTAGATGTATCTCTTTTTCTCTCATTATTTCAATTAGATTGTGAGATCTAAATTTTATAATTATTTTGATATAAGGCATTAGTTTTGTGGTAACAAAGTTTGACTTGGGTCCTCATTATCCTCCTCTTGTTTGTGTTTTCTTTCTTAGCTAATCCCTAAGTTAATATCATTAGAATTCTTTATTTGAGTGTTTAATTAGACTTTTTTTTATCTTATGTTACTATCATTCTATAGTGTTGTAAACTGTAATCCTTTACAAGATTCATACTCTATTTGGGTCCCTACTTTAGTATGCCTTCTCTTGGATCATTTTAGGAATATTTGGTCCATATCCTTGTTACAAGTTTGGTTGTCGTTATAAGGTACAAGATTGATGGTACATAGTTTAGGGAACATAGGGTTGAGGATAGTGGTCGTATTGATTTCTCCCTCTATCTCTCCATCTTCCTCTCTCTTCTCTCTCTCTCTCTCTTCTCTCTCACCTCTCTCTCACTCTTCTTTAACTTCTCTATCATTTCCTTCTCTTTCTCCCTTACCTATCTACCCCTCTAGGTATCTCACTCCATGTATACCTCTCCCTCTCCCCCTCCTTAGCCCTCTCTTTCTCTTCACTCTATCTCCCTCCTCTTCTCTCTCATTCTCCTAATTCATCAACTCTCCTCTTCTATCCCCATTTATCTATCTCACCCCTCTCTTCCCATCTAGATATCTAACCTCTCTCTTTCCCTCTAGGTATCTTTGTAAGGGGCAACACGTGTTAGAATAGATGAAATAGAGAGAGTATGAGAGAGTAGGGGAGGAAGATATATGTGAGGGTAAGGAATGGGGAGATAGAGATGGAGGGAGAGACATAGGGAGGGGAGAGAAAGGTGACAGAGAAGAGAGAGAGGTGATAGAGAAGAAAGAGAGAGGAAGATGGAGAGATAAAGAGAATTATCAATACTATTGTGCTACCCTCAACCGTGTTAGTCAGAATCTTCATTTGTAGCTTCTAGATTTGTTGCTTGTACACAAAAAGAGGGGAAATGGTGTTGTTGATAGGGGTTTGCCTAAGTCAAACCCCAAGTTTAAATTAACCCTTAAATTGAATTAAAATTGTAAATGGAAATACTGAAGTAAATGTGGAATGATATACCTCAAATCTGTTGCAATTGATCATGGTTGATGATGCAATAACATAACAAAACATAAGAGACTCAATCATAAATACATGCTTACATAAAGATTGATGTAGCTTGTTGCTCCATGATGCTTGAAAATATTGGAAGGATATGGTGGTATCAAATGCTTCCTTGAATGATTGAAGTGTGTAGGAGAAAAGTGACACTAAGCAAACATGCCCTAGTCTCACTTTCAATTACACACTTGTGGAATACGAAAGAGCCTAGAGATATCACACAATTGGCTACTTCTTTTTGTGGAAGAGAGAGCCATGGGATACCTATTAGGATTTCTATTCCTTTGTTGCAATTGAAAGATAAGATGATGCAAGTTCAATTCCCAACCCCAAAGTGCAAGTATGAACTAATAACAAGATTGCAGAATTGAACTTAAACTATGGAAAGCTATAAACACAAGAATAAGACAGGAATGCAAATGCATACCCGGAGTCAAAATCTAAGTGAAAATGTTCAGGACGGGGACGCGGGCACCACTGTCCTAATTCTGTTCCGGAAATTGCTCCTGAAATTGTTGTTTTGCACTCTGGAAAACTGTCGGAAATGCTGTCTGTCAGAAGGACCAGGGCGCCCAGCGCACCTGTCCCAGGGACCAGGGCACCCAGCGCCCCTGTCCTAGTAGGACCAGGGTGCCCCACGCCCCTGTCCTGGTCTTTTACTCTGAAATTTGGTGTGTTGTTTGGTCTTTGTCTGCTTCTTTCGGATCTGTAACTTGCGGCGTCGTCCGAATCCCGAAATATGCACTTATATCTGAAAAGGTGTTTGGTGGGCGACTATATAGGGTTTTTCCTTAGTCAAACCCCCGCTTCGGTGATTTCCACCTCCACAAATAGCCAAGTTGTATTGTAAAAGTAATGTGTGTGCAGACCTTGTGTGTGTGCAAGATCCTAAAATGCAAGTAAGCAAACTAGAGCAACCTAGAAAGTAAACCCTAATTGCTTGTAAATGATAATGTAAATGCTCCAAATCAAGATGCAAAGTGATCTAAAGCATGAATACAAATGATATAATGAGGCTTATGAAAAGACATGAAAACAACATGAAATCATACCCAACCCCAAGGGAGGGGTACAAGCCAATCTTCAGTCGATGATCTCCTATTGCTCTTCAATGTCTTCCAAGCCCTAAATGGATGAATGAAATTGATGGATGCTTGATGGATGGATGTTGAATGTTGTTGAAGTCTTCAAAGATCTGCTCTTTCACTGCATAGAAGGTCCTTGAAAGCCAAAATTTGGATCCTTTCAAATGAAGAAAGAGAGCTCTTATATATGAAACCCTAGGTCTTAATTTCAACTTTTGGCCGACCTAGAGATTGAATATCCTGCCAATTTCTTGGGGTTAAGCTTTATTTTATGATTAGATCGCGCTCCTAAAATTTTGGGAAAAATGTCCGGGACCATGTGCACTCCGGGCGCCATGGTCCTCTCCGGGCGCCATGGTCCCGACAACTTTTCACCAAATTTTCAGGGCCGTCAGATATGATGATTTTAGAGAGAATCCCAAAGTTACAGGTGATTTTGAGATGTTTTGACCCCCGAAATCAAGCCCCCAAGTTCGAAATAGGACCTAATTAGGGTTTTTGATTGAATGATGTATAGGAGGAATAAAATGAAAAGGGCACACTTTAATGAAAGGGCCCTACTTTATGATATGTAAGATGATGAAATAGAACCTTAGACAATTAATTTGATTAATTAAGTGCTAAAGGGGAAATGCAATGCAAATGCAAAATGCGCCAAGGCGGGTGCTAAACTAGGTGTGAAATTGTACCACCCTAGCAAGTGCGTACAATTTACGACGCTACATGAAGATGCTTGATGTTGCTTGTAGATGGATGTGGAATGGATGAGTATGGATTATGTGATGTGAAAATGAATTGAAAGGATACTCATATATAGGGTTTTGAAGGTAATTTACCTATTAGGACCTCCAATGGTTAAATTGAGACACCAAGATCCAAAATCACCAAGAAGGGGAAGTGCACTTACATATTTAAATATGTCTTTTTTAAGGAAGGCAAGGATTCCCTGGGCACCCCTATACAGACAAGGGTGCCTCGAGTGCACCTATTCATCGAAAATAGGGAAAATAAATGAGAAATGAAGAGGAAACAACTCAATGTTAGGGTTTAGATTACCGTACAGAAAGATGAAATTAGTTTTGAGGTAAAAAGGCCTGAAATGGACTCAGGTGAGAGCTAAGATGGGATGCATGAAAGTAGGGGCACATAAAGTTGTGTAAATTGTGCAAGGTTATACATTACAACACTTCACCATTTCTCTCACTCATACACATGCTCCTTGTTTCTATCTCTCTATAAATCTCCTTTCCACCTCTCTCTATCTCTTTGTTCCTCTCTTTGTTACTTGTCTTCATCACCTTTCTCCTTCATTATTTCTCCCTCTATATGTATCTCCCTATCCCTCTCTATCTATATCTCAATATCTATACCTCTCTCTTATTCTCCCCATCTCTCTTGCTTTATATCTTTATCTCTCTATTACTCTCTTTATCTCCCTCTTACTCCTCTCTCTATCTCTTTCTATCCATATCTCTCTACCTCTATCTCACTCTCTCTCTCTTATTCACTCCATCTCTCCTACTCAAAATTCCTCTCCATATCCCTCTCTATATCTCTATATCTCCCCTATCTATATCACTCTTTCCCCCCTCTATCTATTATATCTCCCTCTCGCTCCCCTCCCTTTCTATCTCTTTCCATCCATATCTTTCTCTACCTCTATCTCCCTCTCTATATATTGGGCTATAATTTCCTCTCCCCCCCTGCTCTTTATCTCCCTCCTCTATGTTTATCTCCCTTCTCTCTATCCCTCTTTATATCCCCCCACTCTATCTTTCCCCATCTCTCACTCTCTCACTCTCTATATCCCTTACCTATATCTTTATTTCTACCTCTCTCTCCCTTTCTCTTCCAATATATCTATATCCATCCCTCTTTCTCTCTCAATTTCTCTATCTCCCTCTATTTCTCTCCATCTCTATTTTTCTATCTATACTTCTCTATGTTTTTTTCCTCTATCTAGATCTCATTGTATCTCTCTTTCTCTCCATCCCTATATTTCTATTTCTACTTCTCTATGTTTGTATGTCCCTCTATCAATCTTATTGTATATCTTTATCTCGCCCACTCTATATCTCTTTATATCTCCTTATATCTTTGCCTCTCTCTCTCTCTCAGTCTACCTCACCATTTATATATTTGTCTATCTCTCCCTCTTCATCTCTATGCATTGGTCCATCTCTTCCTCTCCTCTATTATTTCTCTCCAATACCTATCTCTCTAACCCTCTCCCTCCCTCTCTCTTTATCTCCACCTCTATCTATCTCTCCCCATCTCTAGCTCCCTCTCTCCCTCCCTATCCCTTATCTATATCTCTATCTCCACCTCTATCTTTCTATTCCTCTCATAATGCCTTTCTGCATCTATTTTTGTCCCTCTTCCTCTCTCCCTCTATCTTTGTTTCTATCTCAATCTTCATCCATCCCTCTATCTCTAAGCATGCCTCCCCCTCTCTATACATCCATCTCTCTCTCTCTCTCTCTCTCTCTCTCTCTCTCCTCTCTCTCTCTCTCTCTCTCTCTCTCTCTCTCTCTCTCTCTCTCTCTCTCTCTCTCTCTCTCTCTCTCTCTCTCTCTCTCTCGATCCCCATCTTCATCTCCATATCTATTATATCTCCCTCTGTATTTATATCCATTATCTCAATATCCTTACCCCTCTCTCTCTCTCTCTTCCCACTCCATCTCCCACTCTTTCTCAATTGAAAAAATAACACGAGCTAGTGGGTAATGGAATCTAATTATCTTTCTTCTTTTGAGGTTTCATTTCATTTGTATTTCAATCTTTGTAGGTGAATTCATTGTTCATTTAATGCTATCACTTCTCCACTGATGCTTTCTCATAGATGGTTCAATTGCCAAGTGGAAACTATGATATTAAAGAACCTAGGAATGGCTTCTATAATGACCTACAATTATCTCGTTAGAGCATGTGGTTTCATTTTCATTTTCCCATTAAACATAAACATAAATTCTAGTTTATAACATAAAATATTCATAAAATTAAAATAATATTTAACCATTCTTAGTGAGGCTTAAGTGCATGCTCTAAGAAATTTATCTAAAATAGAATTCTTTAAAAATATCTAATTGAGGAGATGGAAAAAAATTTTGCCATTAAAATATACTGATCAACAACAATTTAGTTATGATTTGATCAATTATAGCTATTTTTTATTATATTCCTTCAGTACACAATAGATTTTCATGAAGTGACATAATAAATATTGCAACTGAAAATAAAATTTGATACTTTTATTTATTTTTACATTTGCTTTGGCTTTGTCTTAAATATATCATTTTGGTACTTAATTTCTTCTATATATTTGTGTATAAGTAGCCATAATGTTAAATAATGATCAAATAACCAATGGCCTCATTTACCAAATATCAATAGAATTGTTTTAAAATGAAATAAACACAACAAAAAATAGAGGACACAAATTTCTCACTGTGAATACTCTTGCATGACTGATGGTATTACACAAAGCCCTAAACTTTTTTTTGGAAGTTCTCTCTTTGATCGGTGCTTTTCTTTCCTTCAGTGTTTGCCACTTGTATGGCAAGAAATGAATTGTTTTCTTATGGATTATTATATGTTACAACTCGATATTTCTTAAAAAAAACATTATAAGTTATGCCTTTTGAACAGACTTAAAGGAAACGGTACTGAAAAAAACATTTCACAGAGCCATCATTAATCTTTTGTAATTCACTTAACATACCAGACAGTTTGCCTTATATTTGTAGAATCCACAAGAAAACAGTTCATTTCTTGCCATACAAGGGGGCACACACTGAAGGAAAGAAAAGCACCGATCAAAGAGAGCACTTCCAAAAAAAAATCCACATGTCTCAATCTAAACTAAGAGATCAAACACCTATTCAAACATTTTCCCAAACGATTTGATTGAAAAAACTAGTGACCCATGTAACAAATAATCAATGGCTCTTAAAGTAATCGAAATAATAGGAAACCCTTTTCATGATTCTAGAAACTACAATTTGAATGGCATCATGGAGCTACAATATTTCACATTGTTGAATATTATAAAAAAAAACTTGAATAGTATATGAATGAATGAATTCACTTCTCATAAAATGTTGATTCAATATAATGTAATGCACAGCTAAACTAAAACATAAAATCCATGTGAACAGTTGGGCACCAAAATTTGAATTCCATGATTAAAAAACAAACATTATATGAATGAATGAATTCACTACTCATAAAATATGATTGAATATAATACAATGCATAGCTAGATCGTAACTTACAAACCATTTGAAAAGTTGGGCACCAAAATTTAAAAATTCAATGACAAAAATGATCATTGAATCAACGTTTTCATAGTCGTTTCCAAAGCTATCTCCAAACAAAACCAATGTAAAACTGGCATAATCCTATATACATTACAAAAATAGAAACAAAATGAAGAAGCAGCAACACTAAGATTGAAGCAGCAACACTGAGATTGAATAGCAAGCTCTTCTCACATCAATCGCAGCTCCCCTCACTCCAATTCAACCAAAACCTCCACCTCCAGATTATTTCTCTAGATCTTTCGGCTCTCTCTCACCGGATGCAGCTATTTTGGCAAAATGATCATTGAGGCTAGGCATTTCAAATTTTTAGACACATGTTTAGGCGGGTATTTCAAATTTTTGGACACACGTTCAAGTGGGCATTTCAAATTTTTTGACACACGTGGTTAGAAACTATAGTCATACCTGTGACTGTGAGAGTGGCCAAAAAATGCTAGTTGCATGCAAATGCTTTCCGTCAACTACAAAATGGCAACATGCATCCACGTCAGCCTGGTGGTGGGTCCCAAAACATGTCTCATGGCATCATGAGAGGGCATGCGATTTTGGAGCCGCATCATGTCAAGGCATGCCATTTTGGAGCCAAAATAGTGACAGCCGGATGGGAGGAGGTTAGAGGCAAGAGATTTTGAAGGGCTATAAATGCGCAATCCAGGATTGAGCAAGTTGGTAGAGTAGGAAATAGTATCAGAAAAAACCATGGGGATCGAGTATGGATTGCTCCAATTACCTCCATAACCCCTGGTTACGCCTCAAGAGCCAACTTGATTCCTTTGGGTATGAAGAGAAACCCTGGGAGGGCTTCTAACCTCCCACCCTTGATTGCCTAACCAAGGTAGGAATCAAATTTAGGGTTTGGCCCTAATCCCTCCATCTCTCACAAATTTATGCCGTACCAACTTCGAGTTGATCCTTTCAGGGGTAAGGTAAATCCTGAATTCTCCGGGAAACATAAGGATCTCGAGCCCAAATATTTCTATAACCATTAGGCGAATCAGCTTAATAGGGAATTTGGACCTAAAGCACACATTTGGCAGAAGAGCTCTCAGGGTAATCCTAGGCTGATAAGTATTGAAAACCCTAATTTGGAGGTTAGAGAAGAAATGTTTGCCAAAATATTAAGGCTTCATTGCAGAAAATTCAGTATTTTTGCCAAGTGGTGCAGGAACGGGCAACTTATTGAAAAAATTGCTAGCTAGTGGGAGACAAAATACATGGGCCAGGTAAGTATTATTTCCCTTAATAATAATTTTATGTTCATCAACTACAAACAGGAAGCTTTAAAACATGAATTATTATTTGGGGATCTTGTGTTTATAAAGGTTACAATTTCATATTCATTGACTGGCATCCAAATTTTAATCCCAGGTCTTATAAATTTAACAAGATGTCGAAGTGGATTATTTTTAGAAATCTTCCTTATGAACTTATACACTCTCAGGTCCTTTTTAAACTAGGAGACAAATTAGGAGGTAATATAGGTTTGGAAGAGACTTGGTCTCACTTTGTTGATCTTAAAATGTTAGTAAACTTGGATACCAATTTAACTAAACTTAGTAACATATATTTCATTGCATCTAATGTTAAATACTTCATCAAACCTGAATTTTATATGGGGTCGGTATCTGATAACATTGCCTTCAGGCTCAGGAATCCCCCTATTAAGAAGAACTCCCCACGGGCTCTTACCTTTAGGAGTAATGATATTGATATATGTTTCCATAAAGACAGGGGTGGCTTCATTATTAGTGTTGCCCATTCTAGGCAGGGAAACATTGACAAATTACCTAGTTCTCCTGCTGAGATTGAAGAAGAGGAGATTGTAGAAAATGAATTGTATGGTAATCCTTTTGAGTCGGTGATCCCTGAGGTAGGCAAAAAGGAAAAGGAGAATGTGGTGGTTTTACAAGAAGTGGCATCCACTAAAGTAATTATGAACTTCTCCTATGCCTCTCAGGAAAATATTATTCTTGACAACCCTAGTCAAAACCAATCCCCTGAGATGACTTCTCCCTTGTTATTGAGCACCCATAAGGAAAGGTCTTGAAGCCCTCCTCAGGGCTCTAATCCTAATCATAATGTACTTGCGCCCATTCAAACAGTATTAGGGAATGACATGACTCAAAGACTGGGTGGGATCAGAGATGACAATCTGAATGGTCCCACTGAAGGGATAAAGACTAAGACGGAGGATGAGGTAATTTTTGAAGAAATGACTCTAAGACCTCTCGCCCTAAAATCCTTGGAGGAATTCAGGTAGGGAAATGTAGTTAGATTGGATTTTACTGCAAGACATTTGGCAGAGGATTTCCCTAGGTCACAGGATAGCAAAGATAAGGTGCCTTCACCTAAGAAGGTTAAGGCAATTAAGAATAAGACTGAGGAATCAATCAACCAAGTTTGCAATGAAGTCATAAGCAATCTCATGGATAGGTTTGTAGAGTAAATTGTTGATGAATATGAATTAGCCTTGCAAAAACAAGTTCTAATTGCAAAAATTATGGATTTAGGGAATGAGGATGAGGATTTGATGGAGGAAGATGAGTTGTTGGCATAATTGAGCAGCAAAGATACTGAGGATGGGGAGGAAGCCCTTGGGATTGCTCAAAATGAACTCGAAAAGGAGACCTTGGATTGTGCTAAGAAGAGCAAAAGAAGAGGCAAAAAATCTCTATCAAAAATAAGAAATATGCATGGGTCTGCAGAGGGCCAGGTCAAATTAACCTCTATGTTTGATGCAAGGAAGGGAAAGTACCTTCCCAAGGAGCCATGAGACTCCTTTCATGGAATGTTAGGGGAATGAATGCCCCTAACAAGCAGCGGATCATAAAACGTTGCATTTCAACAACTAACTCTAAAATAATAATGATTCAGGAAACTAAACTAAATGTAGAAGAATCTGAGATTTTCAGGAAAAAATTAGGCATTAGAGAGATGATTGGTCACCTAGCTAATGGGGCCTCTAGGGTTTTAGCAGTAATTTGGGATCCAAGATTGGTTTCCTTTGAAATAGAAAGGAGTCGGATGAACTAAATGAGCAGATGGGTAAAAGGCATTAGAAACAACCTGCATCTCCTTCTAATAAAAGTATATGGTCCAACACAAAATAGGGACAAAAGAAGGATTTGGAATGAGATAGAATTATATCTGTGGGCAATCCCCTAACCAGATTTGCATCATAGGAGGTGACTTTAATGCCATATTGGATCAAAATGAGAAAAGGGGAGGGAGGAGATCAATCTCACAATCTGAAAGGGAATTTTGTGATTGGGTCCACAAGACCAACCTCATGGAGATCAAAACTAATGAGGACTCTTACATGTGGAATAACAGAAGGATAGGTTTCAGCCACATAGCTGAAAAACTAGACAGTTTTTTCCTTAGAGGTAGTTTGAATGACTTCCCTAACTCCTTATCTGCAGATATCCTTCATATTTCAGGATCGGATCATTACCCAATTCAGCTATCTATTACTAAGGAATTTAAACCTAAGAGGTGCCCTTTTAAGTTGCTAAAAGATGATAATGTAGTGGGGTTGATTGAGCACTGGTGGAAAGGAACAAAAGTCTCTAGATCTAAGCTAGTTGGAGTTGTTAGTAAATTGAAAGTGGTAAAGAACAATCTTCTTAGGTGGAATAAAACTCACTTTGGCAAATTTTTTGAGGCGAAGGTTAAATTATAAGAAGAAATGAGTGTGGTTAACATGATGGTAATTGAAAAGGAAATGGATGAGGCTCTTTACCTGAAAGAAAAATAATTATTAGCGGATTATGAGGATATTCTAGCTAAGGAAGAAGTCTTCTAGTGCCAAAAGTCCAGAGAGATGTGGCTAAGTGATGGAGATAAGAATACACTATTCCTCCACAACAGTACTAGACAGAGGAGAATAGTAAATAGAATAACCAAAATCAAAACCAGTAAAGGATCAATTACTGAAGATCATAACCAAATTGTAACTGAGGCAGTGAAGTATTATGAGGGAATCTTTAATAATTGGGTAGGTTCCAATTTAGGCTCTAGGGATAAAATCCTTGTAGACATCCCTAAAATCATCACATAAGAGAAAAATAAGTGTATGGGAGCTAGATTGTAAAAAGAGGAGGTGGAACAACATTAATGCAAATGAATCCAAATAAGGCGTCGAGGCCTGATGGGTTCCCAATAGCCTTCTTTCAAAAGTGTTGGCATTTTATTAGGGATGAAGTTACAAAGGCATTGGAGGGGGTAAGAAATTCAAGTAATATGCTTAAAGAAATAAACAACACATTCATCACCCTTATACCTAAGAAAGATAACGTGGACATCTTTGGAGACTTTAGACTAATAGCATTGTTAACATTATTTACAAACTATTCACCAAAACTATTGCAAACCAATTGCAAAAATTTCTCCCCCTATTAATTAGTGAAGATCAGACAGGTTTTGTCTCAGGCAGGTCTATATATGATGGTGTCATCATTGCCCAAGAAGCCATCCATTATATCCAGCAGAATAGGGAACCTAGCATGCTAATTAAGTTAGACATTAAAAAGGCTTATGATAAGGTGGAGTGGCCCTTCCTTTGTAAATGCATGGAAGCCTTTGGCTTAGCCAAATCTTGGATCAACCTTATCTATGAATGCATCTCTTCCCCCCAGAATCTCCATCCTTGTAAATGGAACCCCATAGGGTTTTTTTAGTATCTCCAGAGGATTGAGACAGGGGGACACCATATCCCCCTTCCTTTTTATCATCATGGCAGAATCTTTGGGAAGATCCACCACCAAGGCCAGGGAGAGGGATACCCTTAAAGGTATTAAAATAACTAGTGGATTGGATCCTATCACACATCATCAATTTGTAGATGATACTATGTTGTATGGCCAAGATAATAGGTATGAGGTGCGATCCTTTAAAGAATTACTTAACTCCTATTCTGAAGCCTCGGGACAGGAAATTAGCAAGGAGAAGTCAAAAATCTTCTTCTTTAATACTAACAAAGATATGGAAAAGGCAATATGTAATATTCTAAAATTCAAAGTGGGGGATCTTCCATGTAAATACCTTGGTTTACCCTTACATAAAGGTTGTAGATCTTCAAAACTTTGGGATCACATGGTGACCAAAATAAAGAACAAAACAGAAACATGGAAGGGTAAATGGCTCTCCTCTACAGGAAGGGCAACCATGATAAAATTAGTTCTTTCTACTATGCCAATTTACCAACTTTCATGTATTGATCTCCCGACAACTAAAAAATAAGAGGTGGGCAAATACCTCGGGAATTTCTTTCGGCAAGGAACAAGGGGAAAAAATAAAATGTCTTTACTGGCTTGGGATAAAGTATGTAGGCCTAAGATGGATGGGGGTACTGGAATTAAAAATATTAGAGAAAAAAGT